>NW_007774104.1:0-1033 GCF_000696425.1 Galeopterus variegatus | reverse complement strand
TATCCTTCTTCTGCTTTAGAACTGGGGTATGATGTTTATCTTAGGTGAATAAACACCTTCCCAGTCACCACAATGATTGGATCAGGGAAGGGCAAGTCCAGCCAGACTTAGGTCAGGACTTTGATTCAACAACTGGGAAAGGAGAAGCACTTTTCTTCTGTTCTCATGAACAAGGAAGCATGTGGGTCCAGGAGCCTCCGGCAGTCATCTTGCAACCACAGGCGGAGAAGCGTTCCAGGAATGGAGCCAACAGTGAAGAAGCAGAATTGAGGAACAGAGAGAAACTGGGTCCTGATCCCATCGTTTCAGCAGTTGGATAAAGCCTGGCCTGGAACTCTGGACTGTTCAGTTGCATGAGAAAGTGTATTCCCTTATTGCCAAAGTCAGTCTTTTTACTTCATATTTTAATTTTTATTTATTTATTTATGCTTTTTTTGGGGAGGGGGCAGCTGGTCGGTATGGGGATCTGAACCCTTGACCTTGGTGTTACAACACTGTGCTCTAACTAACTGAGCTAACTGGCCAGCCAAATCAGTCTTCTAAAATTAATTTAAAAAAGAAATCAACATGCTCTTCTCTTTTGCATTTCTGTGTATATGACCTTCTCTATAGTCAGCCAGAAATATCTACCAACCACAGGGATGAAGGTGGTATTGGTGAGATTAGGACTCCTAAAAAAGGAGGAGGAAAAAAGAAGAGTCAAAGTTCAGCTTTTTACTTAGTGCAGAAAGGAGAAAGAGGGAGTGAGGGAGTATGCAGGCAGATGCTTGTGTCGTGACTTTCACCTTTTAGGCCGAAGTTCCACTAAATGGACTATTTAGTGCTATTAAATGGACTGTGGAGAAAGCTGAGAGTAGATGGGACTTGGATTTTACTCCCTGTTTGGAAATATGGGAGGAGAAAGCCTCCCAGAATGGCTCTGTATCGACATAAGATGGCTAAAGCAGAGTGAAAGAGTAACACGGCGGGCCAGCCTGGTGGCACACTGGATAGTGCGCCGCTTGGGAAGTGCGGCGGCGCTCCCGTCCGAGGG
>NW_007774103.1:1655-4174 GCF_000696425.1 Galeopterus variegatus | reverse complement strand
CAACACTGAGGGTTGCGATCCTTTGCCGGACACGGAAAAAAGACAAAAGACAAAAAAAAAATAATAATAAATGTACATATTATATCTGAGAAATATTGAAATAACTATACAATTGTAAAGAACCAAAATCTGTGAAATAAATCTATTAAGAGAAGCACAGGGTAAGTAACTTTTTTGGGTTCGTTTTAGCAGTCATTTCTGAGTAGTAGCAATTTATAAAAATAGACAACTTTTAAATTAAGACAAAATTATTTTCAAAACATTATCAAAAAATGAGTGTACTTAACCAACTCAATTAGTCAATTGGCACAGCAGAACAAATAGGTGACTGGAATAATAATTCTTGCAGTAACAAGATGTTTTATGAGAGAGAGATTCAGATAAAGAAATTAGAAGAACTGTCTTTATAAGAGTTATAACCTAAGGAATCTGTAATTATCAGGCCTCCTCTTTATGTTGTAACTGTGCTTAGAAATGTGTATGATAGGNATCTGTAATTATCAGGCCTCCTCTTTATGTTGTAACTGTGCTTAGAAATGTGTATGATAGGAACTCCAGGAATCTTACAAATTCTTCTCTTAAGATCAAGGTCAACTGTGGACAAATTTTAATGCCTGTTGTGAGTCACTCTTAGTACTGAGCAGTCAACTGCATGGGTTCTTATGGGTGTGCATGGGAACCCTTCAGATCTCCAGTCCCTTATGATCCTTAGAGCTACTTGATGCTTCTGTCCCAGTTTCTCAATTTAGTTACTACACAGTTTTACAGGAAGTTATACTGGACTTGTAGATAGTCCATCTTTGGCTGCTCTAAGAAGAGCTTAACTTTAATGGAGGAGATGATGAAGTTGGTATCAACAAAGATGTGGTAAGGTGTTGGGTGTTAGTTGGAAGACTATACAGGAAGCATATTGGGATGCTTCTCTTCTTGTCTGCCCTGGTATCTTCCTGGACTTCCTTTCTGGATATTGACCTCATTGTTGCTTATTTCCTTGCTTTTTCTCTTGCTTCTCTCCATGCTCATGCCACAGTCTTGCTCTTTGTTCTAGAATTACCAGCCATGTGTCACTCTCTATCAAGAAAATATGTTTTCATAGGTTGGTAAAAACGTTTATTTGGATGTTCTATTCAATTAATCAAGAAGTGTTTTTAAAATTAAGCCTTTTTTCAGAAATTTCAGCCTTATTCATATAGAGAAAATTATGTAGGTAATATGTACATTATCTTTTTCTCCTAATAAGTTTGAGGGCTGCTCTGCAAGTCTGTAGAATAACAATGGATCATAAGAAGGTCACCAGGTATTAAAGTTTATATTATAGAATGTACTTTCATAGGACCTTTAGGGAATAGGAAAAATAAAAAAGATGTTGTTGCAGAAGTTTGAACCTACTTGTTTTGACATCAGCCACTTAAGTACTCCAGGGTTAAAATAAGAGAACATTTTTGTGACATTCTAATTTTTATTGACTGAGTAAAAACTAAAGCCATTCAACACCCATTTTAAGTAAGTAGCTATGGAAATATAAAATATTAGCAAACGTGTTCTAAAAATAGATCTAATGATCTACTCATCCATTGTCCCACAGACTTGCAGAGTAGCCATAGAGAGTTTATAGCAGTAAATTAGTATTATTCAAAACGGTCGACATTAGCTGAGGCTTAGGGTATTAAGTGATATAATTTGGACAGGCTACACAATTCACAATTCAGAGTGACTTTATGAGTAGTTATATAAAGCCCAGCCTCTAAATTTTTTGTAATATTTTGCTCTGCCTTTTGGCTCTTATAAAAAATATAGTAATCAGAGTAGTATGGAGCTTCTAACTGATAGAGCTACTATAGTTTTTGCTCTCAAAACTTATGACTATAATCAGTTCTTCTCTTCCCCACACAATTTTCTTTTTAAAGTAAATGTTTATGTTTATTTTACTATAAACAAACATTTCTTTATGGTGGTCAGAATATAGAGGTTCTAAGAAGAGCCACAAAGAGGTTACTTCTGAGTTGGATGCAGGTCATCAGTTCAGATTTTACCAGTGCAACTCTGTGACCACAGTAAGCACATTTTTCTCTTAGATTCTGATGCTTACCTTCCCCACATTAATCTCACCTCTATTAATATTTCATTCTTTAATTAAACTGAATCTTCTTCCTCTTAAGTTTTGAGGACAAAGTTGCCTTTACTTAGGTCTTTCTTTGTGTGAGGACGAAGTCATCATTAAAATTAAGTGAGAGAAGAAAGGTATTTTTATTTTTTCTCAGTATTAAAACTGTTTAAGGGCAGTATAAGTTGGAAGGATAGATAAATAGCAACAGAATGACCTGGGGATCTTTTCCAAAATACCATACCCACACATGCCCTCACACTTCACCCTGCCCTACCCACATCATATTCTCCATAGTATCCTTACTCACACACTTCAGTAATAATTGCCTGCCTCCCACCCCAATTTCCATCAATTTCAAATCAAGTTCTCCAACTACCCATCTTTTCCTATATAAAAATTCTGTAGATAACAC
>NW_007774103.1:0-987 GCF_000696425.1 Galeopterus variegatus | reverse complement strand
ATTTCAAATCAAGTTCTCCAACTACCCATCTTTTCCTATATAAAAATTCTGTAGATAACACATCATTTCTTCCCCATCTGAGAACCATTACAGAATATAGATTTATATTATTGTATTTCCTATCATGAATAGTTCTTCTGGTTAAATTTTCAAGTGTATGGTCCTTGTTTAATTTTTTCATTCATTCTTCAGGTATAATCCTGATATTTTGCTAGGATATGAGATTCAGATGCATTCCTGGGGCTATCTCTTACAAAGAGCTGCTGCTTTACATGTCAATTTATGTCAGATGATCTCTCGGGTGCCAGGTATGTAGCATTGTGCATCTTTTGTGGTTTAACTAAAGAGCAAATTAGAAAGTAAGTAAAGACAACATGTTATAGAGCACTGTTGTTATAGCCCAATTTTTAGTACCAAATTGTGTAAGTTCTAGACATAACTCCTTTATAGAAAAATTTCCCAATCTCAGTGCTATACTGTTACTGTATTTTTTTAGTCATTTTATATATGTGTGTGTGTGTGTATATATATATATAGGTCTTTTTAAAACATAAACTTAATTATACCATATATTCCTATTTATTATGCTTTCTTCATTTAGCATCCTGTCAGAAATATTTTTTTATATTATGAGATAGTCTTCATAGTCTTTATGAAGCTGAATAACATTTCTTTGACTTGAAGTACCATAATTTTATCCTATTCTATTTTTCATCCATTTGGGTGGTGAGGAGGGACAGGATGGGTAGAGGAACACTAACTTATAGTAAACTAGTTAATCATTGGTTTTTATTTGGGTATCAGGCTTAAAAAATTACATGAATTTTGAAGGCTGTTCCCAAAAGTTTGATTCTAATTGAATAGGGGGTTAATAATATTCATACCAAAATTACTTAGTTTATAAAACACTTTTTTTTTTTTTTCTCCTTTTTTTGTGACCGGCAACGGATCGCAACCCTCAGTGTCGCGCCCGTACTGGACCAGGAC
>NW_007774102.1:7841-8898 GCF_000696425.1 Galeopterus variegatus | reverse complement strand
GGTTCAATGTCTCTGAAAGGAAAATCACTAGTAGGTTGGTTCCTTGTGACCCTGAAATATTGTTCACTAACAAACTGACTCTTTTATTTCAATAAATCAAGAATGATTTTTTTTTTTTAGATCAGGGTAAGAAAACTTTTAAGTTTTTCTCTTGTGAACCAGTAACTCATTAAAACTAAATCAAGTTTGGGTCACAAACAAGTATCTTAATTTATTTGATTTTTTTCGGAGAGAAGTACAAATATACATACTATATGGTCAGATAAAATAACATATTATGGAAGTGATAGAAATGACAGAAAGGAAAGAAAAGGGTAAAGATAAGGAGAAAGGGGAGGGCGGAAAAATGCAAAGAGAGAGGAAAAGTGGAGACATAAGGAAAAAAAGACAAAAAGGAAGGGGGTCTCAGAAGATTTTAATAATTATAAGAAGTATAATTTGTATGTTATTTTTGTTGGAAGAATTTTCACCTAGATCATCTGTTTCTCATGACAGAGCCAGTTCTTTTTCCTGTTTTACAGAGAAGAAAATTTATACTGTCAATGGCAAAACTGAAGTTGGAATCCTCGCCTCTTTATTTCTAGTCCTCTCTGCTTATACTGTGTTTAATGGATGTAAATTACACTCATTCTGCAGTTCACTTGGTTTGAACACCTCAGAGTAAGTTGTCACCTGTTATTTCAGCTCTTTGAAATTCTGACTATAGTACCTCTGGTAGTATAGAGCCACATTTTCTTATAAAAGAAAACAGCTGGTCTGTTTTTATTTCCAAACTTTAAAGTTTATTTTTGAAATAAATGTTTACTTCCCCATGGGCTTCAGAATCTCTTGCAGGTGTGTGAAGGAAAGATTTGGGCTTTAGGAAATTGCTTTGGAACATTAGAAATATCTCTCAATTTACTAGCTATCACCTGCAGTCCCTTTGGCATAGAAAACTGTCAGATTGCTATATTTTCTTCTTTCTGTGGTCAGAATGTTTTTATGACAGAAAAGTTAAAGTTTAGATTCATAATTAGTATCTATTTGCTTTGAAATAAAAGGTTTTTCCCTTTATGTA
>NW_007774102.1:3438-4174 GCF_000696425.1 Galeopterus variegatus | reverse complement strand
GTGTGTGTGTGTGTGTGTGCGCGTGTGTCTTCATATACATATCTACTTGACCCAGCACCGTTAGTTAAAAGAAATATTCTTTCTCCACTGATGTGTGCCAACTTCGCTTTGTGATGCTATCTTATCATAAATTAAGTTTCCATATATATGTAGGTCTATTTTGGACTTTTTATTCTGTGTTATTGGTCTACTTGCCATTCTTCTATAAATAAAGCACTTTATCTTACTTTACTTTTGCAATAAGCCTGCATATTAATAGATACTTACACAAAGTACATGGTGAAATTTTGATTGGAATTGCATTGAAATATGAACAAATTTTGGGAGAATTAATATTTCTGCAAATTTTAGTCTTGTAACTCAAGAATACTCATATTATTTTCACTTTTAAAATTTTTTACTTTTTAAATTTTAATTTTCTATTTTTCTGAAATAATTACAATTGATTTTTTACATTGACTTTTTAAGCCAATGATCTTGTTACAGTAACATAATTAGAGTACCATTCATTATTATGGTTTATCTAGAGAACTTTGATTTTATACATGTACAATCATGTGGTCTGACAATAATAACAGTTTTACTTTATTTCCCATCACCCTTATATTGTTCCCAGTCTTAGGGGGACATCTTTCAATATTTCACTATTAATACGATTTCTGTTATAGGATTTTAATAGATACTCTTTGTCTGATAAAGGAAGAAAACCTCTATTCCTAGTGTGTTATAAATTTTT
>NW_007774102.1:1259-2929 GCF_000696425.1 Galeopterus variegatus | reverse complement strand
ATAGATACTCTTTGTCTGATAAAGGAAGAAAACCTCTATTCCTAGTGTGTTATAAATTTTTTAAAATTATGAATTGGAGTGAGATTCTATCAATTTTTCTGCAACTGTTGAGATGATTGTATATTTTCCTTTATTCTGTAATGTGGTAAGTTATTGATTTACTTTCAAAATTAAACTAACCTTGCATGGCCCACATTGCCACAGTAAAAGTGACATAATTATAATGTATTATCTTTTTTATATATTGCTGGATTTGATTTTCAATTTTTTCTTTTTAGGACATTTACATCTTTGTTTATGAAATAGATTGACTTAATATATGATCTACTTTGATATATGTTACTTGTGTTATTGAAAGAGTGCAAAGTTTGCAGCTCAGGTGTCTTAGATATGACAAGCAGGTCAAGTAACATATCTTTATTTTTATTCATGCTTTGTTCTATGAGTTACAGAGACAAGTACAATAAAGTCTCCCGATATGATTGTGGGTTTGCATATTTCTCCTTTTGGTTCTGCCAATTTTTGTTTTATATATTTTGAGGCATTTAGGTAGATACAAATCTAAATTTTTAATATCCTGGTAGTGGATTGACCCTTTTGTTCCTAGAAAGTGCAAAAGTGTCTCCCTTAATTTCTAGTAATGCTGATTGCTTTAAAGTCTACTTCATCTGATATTATAGCTATAACAGTTTTTTTAGTTAGTGCTTGCAAGTTACATCTTATTTCTCTCTATATTTTGAACCCATAGGTATTATTACCATTGCTTAATAAGTTACATTCATTTAAACTTATGTACACTTTTACCCATATGTTGCTGTTCCTTCCTTTCTGCATCACTGAGCTTCCAACTGTGATCATTTTCCTTCTTCCTGAAGAATCCTTTTAATATTTTCTTTCATGGGGCTCTGCTACAGATGAACTCTTTTAGTTTTGTTTAAAATGACTTCACTTTACATTTATTTCTGTAGGAGATTTTCACTATGTTGTGAAAGTTGTCAGAATCAAAATGTAGTCATGTGTGTCAAACTCTATCAAAAAATAAGCAATTAAAGCCAGGAGGCTGAGAACAGAGGGCACTTACACATGCATGCCTATGATGAGAACCATGACAGAATTTTATGCACATGTGCCTGTTACAGAAACTTTAGCCAAGGACTTTGCAAACTGCAGCTTGCTATATGAGTCACAAGGATGCTAGCTGGATGTACAAGAACACTTGCCTGACACTGTCTCCACTAATGAACTGAAGTCAACTCCTGTGATAAACCCCTGTAACCGATGCTCTCTTTGTTTCAAACCAAATTTCATGTAACTTTCTGTTTTGCTTTTAAAACGCTTTGTCTTCCTTTATCTCCCTGAAAATGCACATAGTCTACTATGGCATGTGTATTTCCATTGCAATGCCTTGACCCAAATAAACTCTACTTTATTTGGCATCTGTTTCTTTTTTAGGTCAACGATGTATACCATTATAATTTGGCAGTTACTTTCCTTCAGTGTCTTAAAGATACATTTTCATTGCCTTTTGGCTTTTGTGGTTTATATTGAGAGATCATCTTTTTTTTTTTAAATTTTTATGTATATTTTTATTAATATACTTTCTCTATACATATATTTTATTTTTTACGTGTTTTTAATTTTTATTTAAAAGTTAATTCCACCCCCCAAGC
>NW_007774102.1:0-680 GCF_000696425.1 Galeopterus variegatus | reverse complement strand
AATTTAGATCAACAAACCTCTCAAGGGAAAAAGAAAAACCAAATACAGATTTACCTCTCTGTACTTCTTTTCCCTCTAGAATGTTAGCCCCAGTTGCTCCATGACTTATTACACAATGTGAAGACTGGCTAAGCAGTCCTCACATCTAATGCTGGAGCCTGAAGACCACAGACAGGAAGTTAGCAAGGCGAGATTGTGAGCAGGCTGGAAACCTGCTAGGACAGTCTGAAGCCCCTGTCTATTCTTATTGCCTCTGACCCTGGCGTGAGGATTTACTGCTGAAGCCAGTACCTTTCTCCACAGAGCTTTACACATATACCTTGCCTATGAATCAAGGAAATGGAAGGAAGATCCAAACTGAAGAAAAAGCAATTGCAGGCCCTAATGTTGCTCTGTGCCAATGAGGTGCATTGGCATATCAACAAAAATAAGGTGAGTGTAGAGGTCCCAGAATGTATAGGTATTTTTACAGTTTTTCTTCCCCTCTGCTGCCTGGGGGTTTCTGAACCCAGGGAGGATCTAGTCTCTTTCAATGGCTTCTACCAGATTAAATCATGCCAATTCAGGGTATCTCCCTTTTGAATAACGCAAAGTTGGCTGATTTGGGACTTTGACTCCGTCTGGAAGCTTTCATTACAGCAGCACCTGTATTAATGATTGTCTGAATAAGTTGGATAAAA
>NW_007774101.1:2780-4175 GCF_000696425.1 Galeopterus variegatus | reverse complement strand
AAAAAAAAAAAAAAGACCAAGATTAACAAATGCTGGTGAGGATGTGGGGAAAGAGGAACCCTCCTATACTGTTGGTGAGACTGTAAGATAGTACAGCCACTATGGAAAATAGTATGGAGGTTTCTCAAACAACTGGATAGAACTACCATATGATTCAACAATCCCACTTCTGTGTGTGTAGCAAAGGAATGGAAATTATAACGAAGAATACTTTTTAAAGAAACTTAATTTGATTACTTTTAATAACATTAGGTGAATAAGATTATCTGCAGACTCAGATTCAGAGCTCTAAGGTTTAACCTTCTGGGGTTAAATGCTTTGAGCTAAATTCTGATTTTACCTGATTAGCTTCTAAGAGGAAATACTAAGTAAAAAATAATAGCTAATATTTATTGAACACCTTCTAATGGCACTGAAGACTACTGGACCCTTAAGCAGATTATCTTATTTCACTGTACAAAACCTTTCGAAGTAGTAAGGCAACATTTTTGTTTCTTTATGTATTAGGAATCTGAAGGGGTGAAATGTGTTAGAAGCAAATAATTGAAGAGTTTATTATGCAGAAATCAGTGCAAGAGTCCATGCGGAGCCCAGTACAGGTCTGGAAAGCCATCAGGATTCTCCCTCCATCTTTTTGTGTGTATCTAGCTAACTTTATCTGTTATGCTGACCTTTAGTAAAATACAGGTTCCAACCAGAAGTTCCTTATTTACTGAAAATCTATGGATCTCAGTCCTAAATGTCAAAGTCACCTCTGGTTCAAAGGATAGTGGTTAGAGAGCCAGGTTGAGGCAGTACACATATGACTGTTTGGTCCATCCCTGTGTCTAAGTGGTACTTTTCAGGTGGTAGTTGTAGCGAGTTTAATGATAATCTAAATGTTACTTTCTACAGTGAGCCTCAGGGAAACTTAGTTTGCAATGAGTCACATTTAACCAGGATGCCCCTAGGTCTGTCTTGCAAAAAAGCTCATGTCCTTTCTACTATTATGGGTTCACAATAGGTAAGGTAGTGTAGATAAGTTGATTTCTTTCTTTCTTTCCTTTTTTTTTTTTACTAATCTGTTGAGTTATTTTATAGCTAAAATATCAGGTATAAAAGTTGTTTTGTGTTTTGTGTGCATGCTGTTCTATTTAAGATGTATCACTGAATGAAATACAAAAATCTCTTTCTTCTTGTAGTTTACTGGAAGAATATATAAAGCCATACTCAAACAAATATGACTTTAACTAGGATATTTTATTAAAAATTGAGTAATTTCTTAAAATAAAACAACCTAATATCTTGCTTTATTAGTTCCTTCTTGAAGTCTTATGTAATGATAATGAATACAAAGCCAAATTGCCATGTAGCATATTTGTCTTATTCCTACTGTGGTCTGATCGTGGTGGCAGT
>NW_007774101.1:0-1130 GCF_000696425.1 Galeopterus variegatus | reverse complement strand
TAGTTTTCATTGTAAGTCTTTTGGCTCCTTGGGTAAATTTATTCCCAAGTATTGTATTCCTTTGGATACTATTGTAAATGAAATTGTTTTATTAATTTCCTTTTTGGATTGTTCATTGTTAATATATAGAAACACAAAAGGATTTTTGTATGTTGATTTTGTTTTGTATTCTGGATCTACTTTACTTCTTCCTTATTGAGTTAGATGCCTTTTATTTCTTTTCCTTGCCAATTTGCTATTTGTAGGAAAGACTTCCAGTACTATGCTGAACAGAAGTGGTAAGAGTGGGCATCCATGCCTTGTTCTTTATCTTTGAGGAAAAATTTTAAGTTTTTCACCATTGAATATGATGTTAACCATAAGATTGTTATATATGGCTTTTATTACAGGTGAGGTAATTTCCTTTTACTCCTATTTTCTTGAGGGCTTTTCTCAAGAAAACATACGAATTTTGTTAAATGCTTTTCTTCTTCAATTGATATATATATAGTATAGGATAGGATATAATACGATAATTGATAGATCCCACTAGTTCATGATACTTTTCATGTGTTGTTGAATTCTGTTTGCTAGACTTTGTTGAGAAATTTTGTATTTATGTTCATCAAGGATATTGGCCTTTAGTTTTCTTTTCTTGTAATGTCTTTGTCTGGCTTTGTTATCATGCTAATGCTGACCTTGTAAAATGAGTTTGGAAGTATTCCTTTTCTTCAAAATTTTGGAAGAGGTTAAGGAAGATTAGCATTTGTTCTTCTTTAAATATTTGGTAGAATTCTTCAGTGAAGCCAAGTGATCTTGTATTTTTTTTTGTTGGTAGTTTTTTGATTGATATTTTAACCTCTTTATTAGTGGTAGTTCTTTTCAAACTCTCAATTTTTTTATGATTCCATCTAGGTAATTTGTATGTTCCTAGAATATATCTATTTCTTGTAGGTTATCCAGATTGTTGGTGTCTAATTGCTCCTAACAGCCTCTATAATCCTTTTCATTTCTATGTTATCAGGTGTAACATCTCATCTTTCACTTTCCATTTTATTCATATGAGTCTTTTCTTTTTTCCTTAGGTGAACTAAAGTTTTGTCAATTTTTTGGATCTCTTCATAAAACCAACTCTTAGTTTTGTTGCTTTT
>NW_007774100.1:3828-4175 GCF_000696425.1 Galeopterus variegatus | reverse complement strand
ATTTAGTATTTCTCAATATTCACAGCCTTTCTTAAAGAAGCAATTTCAGGGATGAAGTAACGTTTTCAAGGTATTATGCTGTTATAGGAATTTTCGGAAAACACTAGTGAAGCCAATAAAATAATATACTCATTCAGATATTACCCTTGTTTAAACAGGGCTCTGAAATAGGACCTGCTTTCTTGGATTTACCCACTGTGTTTGGGAAAAAAATTCACTGCGAGTCAAATCACTACCTTTAACAATACCGAGAGATTTTAGTTTTGTTTTTATTTTTAACTCTGGACTTTATTAAGAGGACAAAGGAACTCACTGGAGTGGTAAAAATGGAGATTTTACTGTGCAAT
>NW_007774100.1:0-2844 GCF_000696425.1 Galeopterus variegatus | reverse complement strand
CTGTGCAATGAACTTAAATGCGTTTCTTTAAAAGTAGCCATGAACACTGACTTCAGCCTTTCATTTTCCTCAGAAGGGACCCAGATGGAACCATCAGTCACTGTGGATGAGGGGAGAGGCACAGTGTTCTGGTCTAAGTTCTGGTCCAGGTGGTCTAAGTTCTTCCTTCCTTCTTCAGTCTCTTTGTCTCTTTCTGTGTACATTGCTCTTGTGAGCTTCTTTTAGGACCATGTAGTTATTTATAGATAATACAGAATTTTGGCTAATATAATTAACATTTTCCTCAAGAGTCAGGTCTTTATATGTAGTTTGTTTATTTGTTTGTTTTCCAGAAAGTGAAGTCTCCATCTGGATGTTCCATTTGCTAGATAACCTGGAATGGCTATGTCCTGGGCTTTGTTCATAGACATCTGCCTCTCTGTGCTGTATTTTTGGCCTTGGAATTTAGTGCTTCCATGAAGCTGTAGTGGGTAGGATTGTTTGGACAGGTACACTCACTTTCTTACTAGGCTTTCCCAGTATTGCAGAGCTTCATGATGGTTCCATGTGCCCTTCCACTAAAGGCCCCACTCCCATGCACTATAGTTTAATCACTTCTCTCATTACAATATGAAGACAAGAGTTTCCTCCTCTGTTAATTCTTTTCTTGTCTCCTTCCCCCCCTTCCTTCTTCTCTGTGACTTGCCTAATATTCCCTCCTCCTTAATTGCCTGCCTGCCCGCCTGCCTTCCTTCCTTTCCTCTCATTATTTTCTTTCTTTTCTTTTTCTTTCTCTCTATTATTATCTTTCTTCTACTCTCATTTCTTTTTTGTTATGCAACTAGATCCCAATTTATGGAGATTTATTCTATTTGCACACAGGTGAAAGAATACATGCGGATTATGATTAATGCTGCATTCCTTATAGTAAAAGAAGATTGGAAAAAAAACTCAAATGCCCATCAATAGGGGACAAGTTAAACTATGGCATGTCCATAAAGTGGAACACCTTGCAACTCTAGAAAAGAGTCAGAAAGCAATCTATGTATTAATTTGGAAATATCACCACAATATTTTAAGTTAAAAATTAGCAAAGTGCAGAAAATTTGTATTTTATGTTTCCCTTATGAAAAAGCTCGTGAATAAGATTCTATTTTTGTATTTTAATTGCGACCAGTAAGTGTAAAAGAAATTTTGTAGGAAACTACTCATGGGTGTCAGGGACAAGTCAGCTGAGGAGAGATTCTTCCTTATACCTTTTTGCATTGATTAGATTTTAAAATCATGTTAATATATTATCTAATCAAAAAATTAAATATAATGATGTAACATCAAAAGCCAAAGGGAAACTCAGTCAAAAGAAAACTACTAACCCATAAAGTGCTAAAATAATGTAAAGAATTGACATAGCTGGTATATTTGTCCAAGCTTATGGGTACTCTTCTAGTATGTTATTTGTCTAGGGTTTGAATCATATAAATTGTCATTTTTGTAGACAAAAAAAAAACCCAACTGTTGAATATTGGCACTTCCACTTAATTAATCTAATCTTTTTTTATCTCAAATTAAGGCATCAATAAATCTATCACCAAGTTGCCTGAGCCATTATGCAGTCAAGTTTTACTTCATTCCTTTTCTGTGCTATTCATTTTCCTGGGCCACTTGGGTAGTACCATGAGGGGTGGCAATCCTGAATCACCTTTCCATTCAAGTTTTATTAATTTTGCACTTAACTATAGGTTAAGTCGTCATAATCTACCACTGGGATTAAAATGTTCTTTTAAGAATCACTCTGAATCTCAGACTTGTCTTGCAGGTGTGAAGTCCTCATTGCCACTGAATTTATATCAGTGTAATGCAGTTTGAATCCTGTTATTCCTAAGTGTATCTCTCCTTTCTTCTTCATGAGTAAATATGGACTAAACTGCTTTGCAAGGCATGAAATTCATCCTTATTCTCATTTCCAGCCACTGAATGCTTTTGCAAACCCACTAAACCTGTTCTTTCCCCAAATTGTGCTCCTCAATAGGCCTCCTGTCATTGCTAATGACTTTCTATTCACCAAAAAGGAACTTCTCCAGCTTCTTGCAGAGGTCTTGTTACTTTTAAAGGTTCCACAAAAATAAATCTTTTCTCTATAGCTCTGATCTCTAGCCATCCACAATTTCTCTTTTGTTTCCTTGTTCCCACATACATACCCCTATTATAAATGTACTTACTGTAGTGTATTTCAGCTATTTGTTTATGTGACTGTCTTCCCTACTAACTAGTGACCGCTTAACAGGAGAAACGAAGGTCCTGGTTACCCTTGTATTCCCTTTTGCTGAGCCCAGTTTTTGGTATGTGGTTTTGTGCTGAGTAAATATTGGTATATTGAGTAATGTTTCTCTCTTACTATTGGACTCCTTTTTGGTATGGAAGAAAGTTTTTGAAAATCTTGTTTGAAAAAAAGGAAGGTCTTGGAAGTGGGGAAAGAAATGCCTTTACGTTAGGACGTGAAAGTCAAAAATCTCAAAGTCAAAAAACTGTCCAATTTCTTCATTGTTTACCATAAGGACCAGATTTAGTTTTGAATGCATTTCACCAAGTTCTCTTTGATTACCTTTTTTGCTTCATATTGATGTTTATTTTGATGGAAACTAAAACAGTATGAATTGTGTTGTCTTTTTGTTAATTATTCCTTAAAATCTTGATTCTTCCTGTTGCTTTGAAGTTCTGTGTTTATATTTAATTGTAAAAGTTTAGGCTACTTTTATGTCATAGACAGAGTTCTCCAAAGAATAACCTGAAAATTCTGAGTGAAGGAGAAATGGGAGGTTTTCTACTTCTTCCCTTTCTACTTTCCCTCCTCCTCTTGTTACTTAA
>NW_007774099.1:3189-4175 GCF_000696425.1 Galeopterus variegatus | reverse complement strand
CAGTCCTGCATGAACTCCCAGAGACATTCATGCCAATGGGAATGTATCAGTAGAGTTTGGAGCCTGGTGTCTAACTCCATTGCATGTTTACATAAAATACATAATGTTAGCACGATTTTCATACACACTGAACTTTCAGGAATGCAACTTCTATGAAAATTGAAAAAAGGTGTCCTTCGACTATTATTTAGACCTGGAACAAGAATCGCTCATCCTTTAGTGGTGTCTGGACGGCCACTATGACACATCTGTTCCAGACTGCACTTGGAGCTTGTCCCACACTGTCCTGCACTCAGTCTACATACGGCAGTGGGTGACCTCACCGCATTCTAGTCTGGCTCAGCCCAAGCATCTACATGCTGAAATACATATTTTTAACACAAATGGCTTGTATTTCTTCTTTACATTTATTGTATTGACATTTTAAAATTATTTTGTAGGTAAGTTTTATTACCTCTTTTCAGAATTGTAAAGGGCTGTTTTAAAATACACACTGTCTCCAACTTACAAAGGATTAAGGATTTTTTGACTTTAAGATGGTGAGAAAGCAACCCGCATTCAGTAGGAACTGTACTTCAAGTGCCCATACAGCTGTTCTGTTTTTCACTTTCAGTACAGTATCCAACAAATTACATGAGATATTTATGTAATATCTTTATTATAAAATAGGCTTCATTATAAAACAGGCCTTGTGTTAGGTGACTTTGCCCAACCGTAGGCTAATATAAGTGTTCTCAGCATGTTTAAAGTGGGCTAGGCTAAGCTATGATGTTCAGTAGGTTACGTGTATTAAATGCATTTTCGACTTAATGATATTCTCCACTTATGATGGGGTTACATCTGATTAACCCATCGTAAGTCGAGGAGCATCTGCATTGTACTAAGGGGAGGAATGCTGGGTTTTTAATGAGGTGGTTCGAGACACACTGAAAGTGACAGCATCTAACTTTTCATTTAACTCCCAGTCAGGAGTCACTGTCTATATT
>NW_007774099.1:0-1371 GCF_000696425.1 Galeopterus variegatus | reverse complement strand
AGGTGACACCCACCTCCCACTCATGCATCCATCCTCGGTTTTCCATCTGCCCTGGGCCACATGCGCAGCAGAGCCACTGCAGGTATCTCGGCACCCCTGCTGTTATTTTGGGAACCACAGAGCTGCATCTATCTGTACCTGTCATTTCATCTTCTCAACTGGAGACACTGGATGGTCTCCAAGCAGCCAGTGTACCCACATCCCATCCAAAGGATACACTTCAAAGAACCCCTTTGTGAAGAGAGACTGCAGACATCCTCTGACTTACCAAGAGGACTCACGTCCACAAGAAAACAGGGATTTTCATTTGCTTTATTTACTGCTCTATCCCCAGCACTTACCACAAAAGCCAATTCAATAAACACTTGTTTAACAAAAAAGTTAATCAATATTAAGCAGCGTTCCTCCAATGGTGAAGGATTTACTCCAAAGATGTTATCTGTTTCAGAACCATAAAGAAAATCTTGATGCCACGTTATGCCATTCAGTGTGTATTAGCAGAACCATTGGAAATGGGGGGGGGAGCTTGGTCCTGCCCTGCCAAGGTCATGTGAGAATTCAGATCTAACGTCCTTTCTTTAACTGCATGGAGGCCACCCGAGGGCAAACAGGTACAGGCGATGCTTCACAGGCAGAATGGCAGCTAGCCAACAGAGACTGAAAATAAATCAGGGTTCCACACTTTCCCCCATCAAATCCCATCCCAAAGGCTCCACGTATTTGTCTAGCCCAGAGTTAATGTAGGATATGAATACAGACTATTAAATGAAATATCAAATAGGATATTAAGAAATTAGAAGGGATTGGGGGAGAAAAAGATACCAATAGCTGCTTGGTAAACTCCATGGGGAAAGGGGCAGCAAGCGTCTCCAGCACCACCCGGCTTCCTTAGCTTGTCCGTGGTCACTGAGTTCCATTGCACACATTCCCCTTCCAGAAACAGCACAGAGCCATGGTGACCCAGCATCACGTTCCGAAGACAGATGGGCCTGGCAGTGCCTTTTCTCCAGGACATCCCTTGCCTCAGTTCCTATAATGTGGAGCTGAAACCGTGGGAGGGTGCCCATTTGACAAATGTCCCTGGCACCCAGGAAACACTGTGGAGAGCTGGCCCTGGCAGGAATTAGCATCTGCAGACCTCCCCCTCCTGGCAGTGCAGGGGACAAACCCTGGCAGGCAGGGGCTGCTGGGAGCCATCATGAGGGAAAGTAGAAGACCCAGGTTTGAGGTCTTCTACTCCAACAAGTTAGTCACCTGTCTAAGCTTCTGCTTCCTCTGCTGTAATACAAGGGTCATAAGAGCACCTTCCCCACAAGACTGCTGGCAGGATAAAAGAGCGGTAGGAGGAAAGGACCTTATAAACTGTAAAGT
>NW_007774098.1:3034-4175 GCF_000696425.1 Galeopterus variegatus | reverse complement strand
GTCAAATTTGAGAAGAGTAAAAGTTTGGTTCATGACCAATCATCTAAAACATTTTCTAATATGAATGAAATATCATGTTTCACTTCATGTAGAAATTGCTTTTATAACCCCCTGCCCCCATCTGAGAATATTTAGACAACTGTGGTGGTTTTAAAGAAATGTTCACAAATTATTTGAAACTTTTTCCCTCAAGAGGTAAAGGTAATTCCTCTCCTCTGAAGCGTGGGCTGGACTTAGTTGCTTAGTGAGTTGCTTATAGAAAATAGAATGCGACAGAAGTAACGGATTGTTACTTCTGTGGTTAGGTTACAAAAAGACCTGTGGCCTCTTTGTCTTTTTTCTGTCTGTCTGTGTNTTTTTTTTTTTTTTTTTTTTTTTGGCATCTGGCTTGTGTGGGGATCTGAGCATCATTTTTTTAAACAATGAAAATACATCTCCATGAAAATATTTTGTAATTTTGCACTTTAGTGAAGAGAAAAGCTCAGGTCAGGTCTTACATAGCTGAAAGTACTAACAGTAGTTGAGTGTATAAGAAAATGCAGTGATGGCAGAGAAAATGTAGAACCAAAAAAACATAGTAATTTCTTTATAGAGGAAATCAGGAATTTAACAGCATCTAAGATTTATAGCATCTAAATGAAGATCTATCTCTGTTGTTGCCTTGATTAAAAAATATAATAGATTTATCTTATGACATTATAAAATAACTTAAACAAGGGACTTATACCAGCTACTTTTAAAAAGAGCGGAGTCTTCATTTAATGATATATTAGGATACCGTATTATATTACAGATTCTACAACTGGCCTTTGGTTCTCTTTACCTTGCTAATCCCAGAGCAAACAAAAACCTCATGACTAGCAGTATTATTTCCACTCCTCAGCAAACCTTCCTGAAAGAACAGATATTGATAAGAGTAGCAATTAACTATTTTACTGCCCATTGTAAATTAACAAAAGTGAATTAGTAATTAAAACCCAGAATTATACATTGTTAGATTGGCAAACATTCTTTTTTTGGTAGTGTTTATTTTTTCCTCTCCTAGAAGTCTGGTGGCAGAAAGTTTGTGTATTATGACTATCAGTTTAAACTGATAACTAAATTAAGCAATCCTGAGTGCCCTTTCATGTATGTTTATTTA
>NW_007774098.1:0-1580 GCF_000696425.1 Galeopterus variegatus | reverse complement strand
TATCCTAACCGTGTTCGTTATCAGATCCACCATCATGGTATCTCAGTGCTTGTGTTCGAGTGACCTTTATTTGAATAAATAATGGCCCTAAAGGCCAAGAAAAATGATGCTGGCAATTTGAATATGCCAAAGAGAAACCATAAAGTGCTCTCTTTTAAGTGAAAAGGTAAGAGTTCTCAACTTAATAAGAAAAAAAAAATTGTATGCTGAGGTTGCTAAGACCTATGGTAAGAACAAATCTTTGGCTGCCCAGTTAGTTTAGTTGGTTAGAGCATGGCGTCATAACCAAGATTAGGAGTTCAGATCCCTGTACCAGCCAGCTATTAAAAATTGGAAGAAAAAAAAGTATCTTCTATCCATGAAATTGTGAAAAAGGAAAAAAGAATTTTGTGCATAATATATCAGGTTCTGTGGTTAGAGCATGGTATTATAACATCAAGGTCAAGGGTTCAAATCCCCATACTGGTCAGCTGCCAAAAACAAACAAAATATATAAAGGGTTCAGTACTATTTGCAGTTTCAGGCATCTACAGGGGGTCTTGGAAAATATTCCCTGCAGTTAAGGGGGGACTAGTATAATTTATGTTCGTTGTTTTAAACTGCTCAGTTTTAGGGTAACTTGTTATGCAGCAATGGATAACCAATACACCATGTAAGAGAGACAGTTTCTTCTGAAATGAAAAGGAAAAAAAAAATCCTGCATGATCAGAGTTGGGGAGTGGGAGAATGGAAAAACAAACAAAAAAAACAGCTAATATTGACAACTCTTTACTGTTATAGTTGTAACAGGAAGCCTTGCAGTAAATCAATCTCTAGAGTGACAGAATTTTAGAACTAGAACGAATCTGAGTTCATTTTACGAAAGAGGAAGCCCAGAGTTTGTATGACCTGACTAAGACTATATGGCTGTCACTGACAAGCCAACACTAGAACTTTATTCTCTGGATTATCAGGCCTATGTCATTGCCACTACTTTTTAATAAAAATATCATAGAAAACCATGGTGCTAGCCAAACTGGTTGAGAATGACAGCTGACAGCTAGGAAATGTCCCAACATGTTGAGAACTCATCTCTCTTCTCCAAGGATCAGGAAAGTTTTGAGGCACACAAATGTCTCAAGAAATCGTTTCCAAATTCTCAATTTGTAAAGTAGAATGAAGTTTAATTTCCTTACATAAAATACATGTTTGCCATTTGGTGCCGCTGGCTGGCTTCCTCATGAGTCAGGACTTCTGCCTGCCCTTCTTCTTGAGCTGTGCCACATGCGTCCCTCCCAGCCTCTCGCTCATGCACAGTTTGGCTGGAACTGCAGGAGGAAGGTGGCATGTGGTCTCAACTACGCAGAGGCAGCATATCAAGGACCTACTCTGGGGGCTGGCTGGTTAGTTCACTTGGTTAGTGCTGATAATATCAAGGTCCAGGGTTCCATCCCTGTACCAGCCAAATGCCAATAATAATAATAATAATAAAATAAATTTCAGGGCTGTCCGGTTAGTTCACTTGGTTAGAGCCTGGTGTTGGTAACACCAAGGTCAATGGCTCAGATCCCCATACTAGCCAGTTGCAAAAAAAAAAAAAA
>NW_007774097.1:0-4175 GCF_000696425.1 Galeopterus variegatus | reverse complement strand
GCAGATGGTCTGCCAGCCACTGGAGTGCATTGACATAAGGAGAGTCACCAGCAGAGACCAAGGAAAAGGAGAAGATGTCTCTCTCCAAAAAGCCCATTCCAGAATGACAGAAGAAGCATCTGCTCTATGATAATATTTGGGGACCTGAACACACTTCTCAGCATTGGACAGACCATCTAGGCAACAAATCAGCAAAGTAACTATTACTCTTTCAGAAGGAAAGAAGAAATCTAGGGTAATTAGAGGGGGAAGTGGGGAGGGAGAGAGGGATGGGGAGAGACTGGAATAAGTATGATCTGTAACAATATATATGCTAGTAATATTGACTTGATCAACATATGTCAACATTGAACCCCCAAAATATGTATAATCAATTATGACTCAATAAAAATTAGGAAAAAAAAAAAAGAAAAGAGGAAGGAATGCTACCAAACTCTGATACCAAAACCTAATGAAGACAAAGAAAAACAAAACTAAAGGGCTGCTTGGTTAGCTCAGTTGGTTAGAGTGCTGTGTTGATAGCACAAGGGTCAAGGATTCAGATTCCCATACCAGCCAGCCACCAAAAAGAGAAAATTATAGGCCCAAATCACTCATGAACATAGATGCATGAATCTGTAATAAACTATTAGCAATTGAATCCAGCAATACATAAAACATAAACTATGCCATGACCAAGCAGGGGATTATGCCAGGAGTGCAAGGGGTATAATCCCACCAATTCATCCAGGGTTTATTTTAGGAGTAAAAACAATGTAATTCACCAAATTAACAATAAATGAGGAAAAAACATAATTTCAATAGATGCAGAAAAAGTATTTGACAAATTTCTACATTTATTCATGACAAAACTCAGCAAATTAGGAATGGAAGAAAACTTCTTGGGAAGCCTACAGTTAAAAATCCTAATTTATCGGGCCAGCCCCGTGGCTCACTTGGGAGAATGCGGCGCTGGTGGTGCTGAGGCTGCGGGTTTGGATCCTATATAGGGATGGCCTGTGCGCTCACTGGCTGAGTGTGGTGTGGACGGCACTGAGCCAAGGGTTGTGATTCCCTTACCAGTCAAAAAAAAAAAAAAATCCTAATTTATCAAATCAAAACCACACTGAGATACCATCTCACTCCAGTTAGGATAGCTAACATCCAAAAGACTGAGAACCATAAGTACTGGAGAGGTTGCAGAGAAAAAGGAACTCTTATCCACTGTTGGTGGGGCTGCAAAATGGTGCAGCCTTTATTGAAAATGATATGTAGGTTCCTCAGACAATTACAGATAGATCTACCATATGACGCAGCGATCCCACTGCTGGGAATATACCCATAAGAATGGAAATCATCATGCTGAAGGGATACCTGTACTCCAATGTTTATTGCAGCTCTCTATACAATAGCCAAGAGCTGGAACCAGCTGAAATGTCCATCATCTGATTAGTGGATAAGGAAACTGTGGTACAACTACACAATGGAATACTACTCTGCTATAAAAAAGGACGAAATACTACCATTCGCAACAACATGATGGACTTAGAGAAAATTATATTAAGTGAAACAAGTCAGGCACAGAAAGAGAAATACCACGTTCTCACTTATTTGTGGGAGCTAAAAATTAATAAATAAACAAACACACAAACAAATAAAAGGTGGGGAGAAGACAGAATAACCACAAAAATTCCTTGAACTATTTAAGCCAAGTGCACAGATACGATGTGGGGGAGGGCGAGGTGGGGGGAGAAGTACGGGTAAAGGGGCATGAAAATCAAGCACAATGTATTTTGAGAAGTAAAATGAAATGAAATAAATTTTTAAAAAAATCCTAATTTATGATGAAATAATTGAACATTTTCTGCTTGAGATTGGGAACAAGGCAAGGATACTCAGTCTCATCACTTCTATTCAATTATACTAGCAATTTCAGCAGTGCAGTAAAGCAAGAGAAGAAATGAAAGATATAAAGATTGGAAAGGAAGACGTAAAACTGTCAAGTTGCAGATGACATGATTATTTACATTGAAAATCCTAAGGAATATACCAAACAACTACTAAAACTAATAAATCTAGTAAATTATTCTCATCTCAGCATACAATGTGATGGAGTTTGGATGTATTGTCCTCCCAGAACTCATGTGGAAATTTGATCCCCATTGTGGCAGTTTGAGTTATGGGGGCAGATCCCTCATGAATGGGTTAATGTTCTCCCTGGGGGCGGGGGGCCTCAGTTAATTCTCGCTCTATTAGTTCCTGTGAGAGCTGATTGTTCAAAAAACCGTGGTACATCCTCCTCTCTCTCTTGCTTCCTCTCTCCATGTGATCTGCTTGTACCCGTTGGCTGCCTGCCACTTTCTGCCATGAGCAGAAGCAGCCTGAGGCCCGTGCCAGATGCAACTGTCCCAGAATCATAAGCCTAATAAACCTCTGTTCTTTATAAATTACCCAGTCTCAGGTATTTCTGTTATAGCAACACAAAATGGACTAATATACAATGTTAATATGCAAAAATCAGTTATATTTATATATACTAGTTACAAACAATTAGAAAACAAAAAAAAATTAATTTTATTTATAATAGCATCATAAAACATATAATATTTGTGAATAAACTTAACAAAAGACACACAAGTCCTCTATATGAAAATCACAAATTGCTGATGAAAATTAAAGTTGAGAGAGGTATCATGTTCACATATTGAAAGACTCAATACTGTTATGACTCAAACTGGTATATACATTCAATGCAATTCCAATCATAATCCTTCCAGGTTTAAAAAAAAATGCTTATTCTAAAATGTATATTGAAATTCAGAGGACCTAAAATAGAGACAAAGAAACTTTAAAAAGGAAAACGAGGTTGGAGGTTTCATACTACCTGACTTCACAGCTTTACTGTGAAGCCTCAAGACATTATGGTACTGTTATAATGATAGATATTGTATTACAGGAGCAGAACAAAAGAGCTTAAAAATAAACCAATGCTCTTAAAGTCATTTGATTATTGACAAGGCACCAAAGCAATCCAGTGAAGAAAGAAAGCCTTTTCAACAAATGACGCTGGAGCAATTGAATATTCATATGGAAAACAACGAACCTCAACTTATACCTCACACTTTTTTTTTTTTTTCCTTTTTGTCCTTTTCCGTGTCCGGCAACGGATCGCAACCCTCAGTGTCGCCCCCGTACCGGACCGGGACCGGCAACGGGAACGCAACCCTCGGTGTTGCTCCCGCACCTCGCTCAGCCAGTGAGCGGGAACCAGTCTGTATGTGGGATCCGAACCCTCAGCGGGAGCGCCGCCGCGCTTCCCAAGCGGCGCACTATAGCAGTGCGCCACCAGGCCAGCCCCTATACCTCACACTTCTAAGAAAATTTACTCAATACGGATCATAGGCTGAAACGTAAAAGCAAAAACTATGAAGCTTACAGAAGAAAAGAGGAGAATATCTTCACAAGTTGAGGATGACAGAATTTTCTTAAATAATAAACAAAAAGCAATCAATATCCATTTTGAAATTGATACATTTATACTTCAAATAAAAAAATTTATGAATATCAAAAGACACTATTAAGAAAATGAATAAGCAAGTCACAGACTGTAAGAAAATGTTACCAAAATATGAATCTGATAAAAGATTGGTTTTGGTAATATAGAAAGAACTCCTACAAGATAATAAAAATACAGAAAAACTAATAAAAATGAGCAACAGACATAAACAGGTTTGGATCCCCATACCAGCCAGCTGCCCCCACAAGTGACATAAATAGATACTTCACAAAGAAAAATATGTAAAAAGCATATGAAAAGATGTTCAATATAATAAGTTCTTCAGGGAAACGTAAATTAAAATCAGAATGAGCTACCAATACACATCTTCCAGAATGGCTCTAATTTTAAAATCTTACAATACCAAATATTGGTGAGGATGTGGAGCAACTGAAAGAATTAATACGTTATTGATGGTACAACCATTTTTGAACAAGTTCTGCAGTTTCTACTAAAACTAAACATTTGGGACCGGCCCATGGCTCACTTGGGAGAGCGTGGTGCTGACAACACCAAGTCAAGGGTTAAGATCCCCTTACTGGTCATCTTTAAAAAACAAACAAAAAAACATTCGCCTACCCTGTGACCCAGGAAGTCCACACCTCAGTACTCATATTTACTCAAGAGATATGAAAACATA
>NW_007774096.1:0-4176 GCF_000696425.1 Galeopterus variegatus | reverse complement strand
ACCCATGGGGACCCTGCCATGTCACAAAACACAAATGTCACAAGAGGAGGAAAGTACATCTTGATCTTCATCATTAAAAATTGTTTTTTCTGGGCCAGCCCGGTGCCACACTCGGTAGAGTGCAGCACTTGGGAGCGCACTCGGTAGAGTGCGGTGCTTGGGAGTGCGGTGGCGCTCCCGCCGAGGGTTCGGATCCCATATAGAGACCGGTCCGCTCACTGGTTAAGCGCGATGCAGGCGCGACACCGAGGGTCGCGATCCCGTTGCCGGTCGCGGTACGGGCGTGACACCGAGGGTTGCGATCCCGTTACCGGTCACGAAAAAAGACAAAAAAGGAAAAAAAATTGTTTTTTATGATTACAAAAGCTAAGAGTGTAACACAAGTGGCAAAAAAGGTATAAAACAGAGTAAAATCACTCATTATTCCACTATTCAGAAATAACCACCATTACCATTTGACGTCAGTCTCTCAGCCTTTTTAATGCAACATAGACTGTACATATTTTCTTCTGTTTTTTCTCCACTATTGCAAAATTGGGATCATAAAAACAATGGATCTTGGTGCACCTCCAAAAGAACCTCCACCAGTTTATGACGTGGTATTAATCTCTGCAGTAAAAGTGGGACGTTGGACAGGGGAGGTGAGACGATGTCAGTCTGATGCAGGCTCAGCTGGTGCAGAGGCACAGCAGGGGAACAGCCTGGCTGCTGAGCCTGCAAACCTGGCGTATCCCATCAAGGCCTTCTACTTACTGGCTCGGTGACCTTGGGCAAGTGACATAACGCCTCTGACCCACAGCTTCCTATCTCTAGTGCATGTAAAATGATTAGCACCACAGCTAGCAAACAGGTAAACATAAATAACATCAGCACCCTTCTCCTTCTAAATGGCAAGATGGTGCCCAAAGAGTCTTCAGTCACTTCCTCTGGGTGCATTTTTGTTCCCAAGGAATAAAGTTTTATTCATATGATAATTACTGATTGTATCAGCCTTCTTGGGCTGCTATAACAAAATACCATAGACTGGGTGGTTTAAACAACAGAAATTCGTTTCTCACAGTTCTGGAGCCTGGGACTCATAAGCCTATTTCTCATAAGGACTCTCTTCCTGGCTTGCAGATGGCAGGCTCTGGCTGTGTTTTCACGTGGCAGAGACAAGGACAGAGACAGAGAGAGAAAGCCCTCCTCTCTGGTGTCTCTTCTTATAAGGACACTAATCCCATGGGATCAGGGCCCTACCCTTTTGGATACATTTAACCTTAATTACCTCCTTATAGGCCCTATCTCCAATTAGAGGTGCTGGGGGGTTAGGACTCTACCACATGAATTTGGGGAGAGGACACAGTTCAGGTCACAGCACTGGTTAATACTAATGTCAATATCAATAAGGCACCACTTTCCTCCTGTCACGAGGAAGGCAGAGGGCAGCGTGAGCCCCCCACTGGATGAGCAGCCGTGACCCTGCTGCCCCCGCCCACCGCCCTCGGGCCTCCGTCTGCTCCCCAGGAGGAAGTCTCAGGTAAAAGTCCACTGTTTCAAGCTCATACTATTGAAAGAGGCTTATTAACTCCTTTTCAGACAGCAAGGGCAACTTTTTCCCCAGGTTTTGGAGTGATTTCCTAGTCTTTCCTGCAGCTGCTTGGCCGAAGAAGCCAGGAATTCCTTCTGACTCTGGTGTGAAAGCAAAACGCGTCTTGGCTGACCTGCTCCTTCCTCCCACTCAGCCACACGGATGCTGGTGTCACCAAACTCGTGCTGGCCCTCAGGCTGGCTGCCCTGGAACGTCAGCCCGCTGGTGGGCTGAACAGATCCTGCCTACAGAACAGGACGGACACGTTGATTCCAGAATCCCATCCCACCTGCCGTTTCCTCTTCGTTTTCTGTATACCCCGTGTTGTTTAATTCCACCCTGAGAAACACCTCAGGCTCCTGAGAGCAGCAGCACCTCAAGTGGTGAAGACGGTGTCCTGATTTCTCTCTCAGTCAGCAGTTCCTGACTTCAGATTTTGCAGACTAGCATTGTGCATTCTGAGAGATTCTTATCGAGTTGTCACCTTTTAATTTGGCCAGTCGAGTGCATGCTGTCATAAAATAGGGGTGTTTCAAATTAGGAAGAAGAAATTCCTAAAATAGAAGAAAATCTTTTCCACAGAAGACCTTTGGTGTTCCTAGACTGGCGTAAGGAAATTCTACATTGTCTTTAATCTTCTCATTTCACCATAGTTGATTAAAAAAAACCCCACCAAGATGGCGCCAGTCCACACGTGAGACTCTGGAGTCTCCGACCTCTGATTCTGCTCCGATTCCTCTTCCCCGGGGCTGGCTCTGTTCTGCTCTGCAGTTACCTTCTGGCTTTGTCTCCTCCTGTCTTCTTGTCTCTCCTGCCCACAGAGTCGCTGGCTCACTGCGGGATCAGCGTGGGGTGGACAAAGGACTGCAGTCAGGAGGACAGGCCAGGTCTGGAGTGGCGCAGCGGCTCCTACCTCTGTGTGACCCACCTCAAGCCCCACGTCACCTCTGGCCTGAGGTGATGCATGGAGAATAAATGCACTGCACCCCCACTTGCACGGCACAGCAGGTGCTGAGTCCCCTGAGGACAGAAGCTGGTCGTTTTCATCTCCATGCCCTCTGGGCTTGGCACAGTGTCTGGCCTAGAGTAGGGAGGGCCTCCATAATCTCCCACCGGGTTTGTTCATGTGGAATGAGGAAGTTCTTCACCTTGATTATTATCACCTTTTTCCTTCCAATCTCAGAACTACTTTCAGCGAACAAGACCTCTGGGGAATTGCCTTGGGGACCCGTCCCACCACCATCTCACTTACACGTCGCTGTTTTATTCTCAGAGACAACATCACTCCAGGGTGACAGGATCTGGAGTAGGAGGCAGCCGAGTACCCTAAAAGAGCAAGCAGTGGTCATTCTGTGAACCTCATCTTGGCACTTTACACTTATTTTTAAGTTTTTAGTAATAAGCTTTAGAGCTTATTCAGCAAAAGGAAAAAGAAATAATTTAAAGGTCAATAAAGCCAATGCAAAGACTCACACTAATGGCCTGAAATTTTTATCGTGTTAGAGGTAGAAATTTTCAGAAAAGAGATAAAATATAAAAGGCTTTGAGTTCCAGAGTTCTTTCTAACCAACACTGACGCAATAATTTAAAGGTCAATAAAGCCAATGCAAAGACTCACACTAATGGCCTGAAATTTTTATCTTGTTAGAGGTAGAAATTTTCAGAAAAGAGATAAAATATAAAAGGCTTTGAGTTCCAGAGTTCTTTCTAACCAACACTGACGTGCTCCCCAACATTGGATCAACCTCTCCACCTGAGGTTTCTTCATGACCAGTGTGATACTTAAACAGTAATATCAGCCCAACTCTTACCAACTTAAGCAGAAAAGAGAAGCTTTTGGAAGGACATCAGGACAGCTCATAGAATCAAAGCGATGCGGAGGGACTAGTTTAGGGTGATGGCAGGAACCAAGGGAGCACAAGGGCCAAGTGGTGAAGTCAGGTGGCAGGGACGACCACGCACCAGGCCCTCTGCTCGAGCAGTGAACCTGACTTTGAAATGCCCCCTCTATTGTCCTCTTTGTTGAAGATTCGAAGCTCCAGTGATGGTTTCTGGCTGGTCTACCTCAGTCGTGTGGCTGACCCTACAACTGCACCCTCGGTCCTTGAACATCACAACGAGCAGAAGAGAGGAAGGATCTGCACTCCCAGATGCCACGAGGTACAGCATGGTCTTGGAATTGCCCTCATGTCAACCCACACTCCTCCAAAAGGAAGACTGGAGTGCCAGTTAAAATGCCAGGGGGGTTGGTCATTAGAAGCCAGGAAAAAAGAAATGTCTGCTAGAGTTTTCCATGAGAATGGACGTGTCCCTTTCCACTCAGATGCTGGCGAGGTGTCAACATAATTTCCTTTAATATGTATTTTTTAATTTTCTCATTTTCAATTTGGGAAATATCTTTCAAAAGACTTTCCCTAATGAAGGAAATTCATTAAGAGCATGTTAGATTCAGGCATTTAGATCCTTTCCAAGACGATGTCTCTAAAAAATCAAGCTTTCCAGCTTTGCAAGCCTTGCTCGTTCCTACTGGTGTCAGTGGGCCATTTACGTGCAATTAGCAGGGTTGTAAAGGTGCTGGGAGGAAGAGGAGCAACTCAGGCGCTTCA
>NW_007774095.1:1291-4177 GCF_000696425.1 Galeopterus variegatus | reverse complement strand
CAAACCCCCCCCCCCCAAAAAAAGAAAATAATTCAATGTTAAAATTCAAAAAGAGTTAGATAACCATACAGAGGACACATTTCCAAAGAAAAGAAACTTCATGCACAATATAAGTCACATCCAGTGTGTACCTGCCACTGAGCAAAGCTTGAGGGGGGGGTGGTCATGAGAGATGAAGAAGGCAGTGTTCAGATGGGGGGAAACACACGGAGCTACTACACAGTGTGACAGTGCTTTAAAAGAAGCACAAGCACTGCGTGTGCACTCAGGAGAGGAAGTTCCCTATTAGAAAACAAGGCACAGGAGGGCAGAACTTTCTTTTTTTTTTACAGATGTGTCTTCAGGGCATGGAGCAGGACCTGGCACATAGTAGTTATCCAAGAACTAAAAGTGCGAGACACATTCTGAGAACAATGAGAAGCCAGGGAGTCTGCGGGGATTGTAGGAGATGTCCTTGGAAGCACATGTGGAAAGTAGATTATAGTTGACCCTGAATGCCATTAATTCTGTGAGTAAGTGGAAGACATTGAAAATGTTTAAACAGGGAAGTCTTGTAATTAGAACTGTATTAATTATGTAGTTTTAATAATAAAGAAACTATTTGTTGAAATCATCCAATGTGTGTGTGTTTGTGCTAAGACTTAGATATAAAAGATTGCCTATTTGCTAAGAAAATTCCCTACTTTGGAAGAGCTAGAGGCCCTGTGCAAATTTAGACACCCAAGTGGAGATCCTAAACTAGTTGCCTAAAGCTTATTTTATGTGGGTCTAGGTTGGGAAGTCCAGTACAGTAGCTGATTGGTATATTTATTTGGCTACATACAAATACTTGACCTATGTACCACTTGATCATCTTATATCTAATCCAATTCTTTTACGCTTGGACTTGTGTTTGCAATCTCTGGACTAATGTTTTAGGCAAGATGCATGAGAAAACATCTTACCAAGAATGATTTCTGCTGCCTTTCAATGTCATTAAAGAAAAGTTCTCAAAGGCTGCCTATCTCTAGTAGCTTCTAATGAATTCATTGTTTTGTTCATTAGCTTAGTGTGTCAGAAGTATCTTGACATTTGACACTTCTGTTTTGAAACTAATGGTTTATTTATTTAAAATAAGTGGGAGTTTTAAAGAAAAACAATTTGCTCTGGCAATGAAACACAAGGACAATTAATCACTAACTTTGGGAACTGAAGTGTAAACAGAAGATGAGATCATGGCTTTGCTATTTGTTCTTCTCTGCAGATACCAGCAAACTCAAACCAGCCTTCTTACTGTAGAATGTGCCTTTATTCACATAGCTGAAATGTCACTTCTTTGAATATCCCAGCTGTTGTGTTATTTTGGTTAACTGAGTTTTATAATTAAAAAAATTTTTTTTTAAGGTGTAATGCTTTTTTTAAAAAGTGCTTTATACAAATTCCTACTTTCCTAAGTGAAACACGGCAACCCCTTCTTCGTGATCCAGGGACATTGTAATAATGCCAACCATTGTGACACTACATTAAAGTGAGAAATTTGGGGATATTGAGTCATGTAATGTTGCTTGCCCTGCGTGGAATGTTGCCAGACTATAATGCCTTTGCAATTCTTATGTCTTCTTTATGTAGTGTTCTATTTCTTGTCTTTTTGTCAGTCTCTTGTCTATTAGCTGTACTTTTCTGTGTGCTTTTTAAAAAATGTGTTGTGAATTAGAAACCAGTTAAACTGCTCTTGTTGGAACTTAATAAAAAGAAGACTAAATAGATTTAGAATGAGGGCCTGAGAAAGGGATTGTTCTATGACTACTGCATGAGCTGGAGGACACTATATTGGTCACCTCTCCTTTGGAGTAACGTAAGGTATATGGACCCGGCAGTTGGAGGTCTTGGGTCCTATTCCTGACTACCATAAACTGCTATACAACTATTCCCTCTCTAGCTGTCAGCTATCCACCTGTAAAACAGGAATTTGAACTAGCTGAGCTCTAGATTAACTCCAAATTTTTACATACTAGTGCGCTAACAAGTCATCATAGTCATACATTACATGAACTACTAGAAGATGGTAAGCGAAGTTTCAACACACAGATTGCTGCCTGCTGATGAACTTGATAAACTTGAGCACTTGTTTGTGGTCTATAACCGTGTAATACAAAATCAATTACCAGTGAATAATCATGCTTTGAGTTAATAGTTCCAGCCACAATACCCTCTTTCTGTGACTTAGCATCTCCAAGGCCTTTTTTGGTTCTACAGTGCCTGGAGCATGAACATTTTTAAGTGAAACCAACCAGAAATTATTTGGACTATGGAAAGGCCTTCTGAGGGTCTATAATAAATAACATCCCCCCTTGTAATTCCTGGACTTAAGGACATTTTCATGATGACAGATAAACAGCCATCACCTGCAGAGCCACACTATTCCAAAGGACAGAAAAGCATGTCCCAGCTAAGACTCATGGAAAAATCTGAGCCATACATACTTTCAGAAGCAGAGAAGAGAAGACCTATAGCCTGGGGCCCTGGGAATTCAGCGTGCAGCCCAGAATAGAGTCCTACACTATCAGAGAAGGGAGGGACCTTCAAGAGCTATTTCAATTTCCCTCCTTCTAGAGGAAACTGAGGTCGAGAGAGAGGAAGTGACTTGCCCAAGGGTAGAGAGATAACATGAGCATTTTCTGATATCATCTTTGCTTTTGGAACTGTTCTGAGACTGGGGAAAGGAATCACCAACTCAGTACATGACAAAAGACACAGACACTTGGCCAAACAATTTTCCTGGCTCAAGCACCTCTTGAAACTTTATCTCGGGTGCGTGGACTGTCTCCCTGAGAGGATATGGCTCAGTGACAGCTCCAGCCATAACCTAAACAGAGGGGGTCACTGGCCCTGGTTAACATTTGCATG
>NW_007774095.1:0-802 GCF_000696425.1 Galeopterus variegatus | reverse complement strand
CCCTGCTGTAGATTGTAAAGTTCTACAAAGATCATTCACCTCTGAGTATAGGCAGAGGATTGAGCTTGGCTTCTGTTTGGACTGTCCCATTTCTGGGGTCATCACATCAACATGGAGGGACCTTATCGAGTGAAGACATGAAATTCATAATAATAGAAATCCATGTGGCTAAGGATCATAGACTCTTTGTTTTTCTATTTCTCATTGTAGGCAACCATGTACTTACAGACTATTGTTATTTAGGGCACCAACATGTGGCTGCATGTCCTCAATTTGTTCTGTTTTGACTCAATTCAACAAATATTTATGTACTGAGTTCTGTCTGGACTACAATATGGAGGATTCCAAAAATTACTTATTTGTTGCATGAGCTTAATAAGCAAGTCCCCTGCCTCTGGAAATGTGACATTTAGTAGAAGAATAAGATAAGTCTCAAATGTGAATGTGTTAGGGTATTGTCAGGGCATGGTAAGTGCAATGAAAGATGGACAGCCNCAACCAGAAATTATTTGGACTATGGAAAGGCCTTCTGAGGGTCTATAATAAATAACATCCCTCCTTGTAGTTCCTGGACTTAAGGACATTTTCATGGTGACAGATAAACAGCCATCACCTGCAGAGCCACACTATTCCAAAGGACAGAAAAGCATGTCCCAGCTAAGACTCATGGAAAAATCCGAGCCATACATACTTTCAGAAGCAGCGAAGAGAAGACCTATAGCGTGGGACCCTGGGAATTCCGCGTGCAGCCCAGAATAGAGTCCTACACTATCAGAGAAGGGAGGGACCTTCAAGAGCTATT
>NW_007774094.1:3337-4177 GCF_000696425.1 Galeopterus variegatus | reverse complement strand
CCTCGGCGGGAGCGCCACCGCACTTCCCAAGCGGCGCACTGTAGCAGTGCGCCACCGGGCCTGCTCCACTACAAAAATTTTATAACAATAAATTAAAAGTTTGAGCAATGCTCTAGATAAATGTAGTTTATAAAACTGACCCAAGAAGAGGGAGATGCCTGAATAGATCTAGCTATTAATAAAATTATACCAGTTTTCTAGACTATAACCACAAAAAACAAAACAAAATAACTAGGTACAGATGATTTTATAAGTGAGATTTATAAAACCTTCAAGGAATAGAACATCTTTATTCTGTGCAACATGTTCTAGTGAATAGAGAAAGAGGGGAAAGCTTCTTATCACATTTTATGAAGTTAGTGCAAACTTAATACCAAAACAGACTAGGGGACTATAGGACTGCCTATTATAAGGCAGTTATTTATGAGCATAGATGCAAAAATCCTAAATAAAACATTTGTGAAACAAATTGAGTAATGAATGAAAAACAGAACAAAACATTTTAACCAAGTTGAGGTTATCTGAGGAATGCAAGCATAGTTTAACATTAGGAAATATTAATGTAATTAGCCCAGTAATATATTAAAAGAGAAAAACCATACTATCATCACAACAATTACGGGAGAAAGCATTTGATAAAACTGAATGCTCACTTATGAAAGGTTATCTATGGAACAGAGAGGAACATACCTGGTTTCACAGGGGGTATTTATCAGAAGGTTATAATACACATGCGATTTAGTGCTGAATAGCAAAAATCATTTCTATAAAATTCAAAAATAAGTAAAATTGATTGCTATGACCACTTGTATTCAGTATTATGCTAGATAAATGCAATTG
>NW_007774094.1:0-2079 GCF_000696425.1 Galeopterus variegatus | reverse complement strand
AGAAAATGTAATTTTAAAGAAGTTACTGCTCATGGTAACAAAATGTAAAAGATGTGCAAGGACTTTAAAAAGAAAATTATATAATATAACTTTATTGAAGGATATAAAAGCCCTACATAAATGGATAGATAAGTCATATTGGTAGATGTGAAGACTCAATATCACAAAGATGGAAATTTTCTCTAAATTAATACACAGACTTGATGCAGCACCATTCCAAAACAAAAGGGACATTTTCCCTGGAATTTGATAAGCTGATTCCAAAATATGTATTAGGGCCACCCTGCAGGCAGCCCACTGCACACTCATCTGCACTGATACAAAAAGTGTCACCAGCGGAGCCTACAAATAGTGGATGTATGCAATCATAAAAGGTCAAGAAGGCCTATTTTTGTGATGTGTGTGTGTACAAGCTGATGGATTTGATGATGTACTCTCCCACCAGGTACGAAGACTTATTATGAAGCTGGAGTCATTTAAATAGTGTGGCATTAGTGCCGGGACAGACAGGTCAAAAGAACAGGAAAGAGCCTGGAAACTGACCCGTGAGTATAAGGGACTGGTACAAATCACGGCAGAAGAGTGGACTGTTTGATAAATGATGCTATAATAAATGATAAAGGAGTAATGGAATTAGAATATTGCCATTTTTAAAGCTCTCAGGAAGTAATGTTTGTAGGTAATGACCTATGGTATTTAACACCCCCAAAATGTGATGTTAGACATTACACACCTACTGATGGAAGTACACAAAATCCTGTAGAAGGTCCTCCTGCCAAACATCAAAACTGAATCTGATCGAGTCTCTAGACTGACTATCAGTTTACAGGAAACACAGGCTCAGAGGAACATGTTAAAGGACATCACAGGGATGCAATCAGGAAAATGTAGAATGTGGGAATCTGTACAGAACACAGGCCAGTTTCTTTAATAAGGAAGTTTCAAAGAAAAAAAGGGGAAAGGTGATATTTGTATATTAAAATACACTTAGGAAGCATCCAGCCAGTCACAATGTATGGGCTTTATTTGGATCCTCATTTTTAAAAAGTGCAAAAAGAAATTATGATATAATTTGTGGAAATTTGCTTATTGATATGAAGGAATTATTGTCACTTTTAGATGTAATAATGTTAATGTGGTTAAAGAGACCTGAGCTCTTAAAGGTTCATGCTCAAATATTTACGAATAAAATTATATGACGTCTGGATTTGCTTCACAATAATTCAGGAAGGGGAGTGTTTGGAGGTTCGGATGAAACAAAATTGGCCACAATTTTGAAGCTGGGCATTGAGTATATGAGGTTTATGATCTCATTCTCTATAGTTTTGTATGTGTTTGACATTTTCTGAAGTAAAATGTTAAAAAGGGGAAAAACAATGCTGGGATGATTTGTTATCTATATGAGGAAAAGCTAAGATTATATCCCTACCTCACTTCATATAAAAAAAATAAGTTCCAGGTGGACTAAAGGCCAAGTGTAAGCTGCAAAGTCATGACTTTTAGAAATAAATATAGAAACACATGTTTATGACATTGGGGTGGAAAGGATTTGCTTTGCAAAACAGAAAAAGCGCTAACCATAAAAGCAAACATTGATACATTTTAGTACATAAAATAAAATATTTGTGCACAATAAAAGATGCCATAAACAAAATAAAAGAAAAACCACATTTTGGGAGAAACAATTTGCAACAAAATATTAGTATCCACAATATGTAATGACCTTTTACTAATTAATAAGGGGAAAAATGGGGAAATGGGCAAAGGCTATGAACAGGGAATTCAAAAAGAAAACCCACATAGTAAATAAACATGTGAAAAACTCTGCAACTCCAGTGGTAATCAGGACAATGCGATTAAAGCAACAATGAGATACATTTCATATCCGTCAATCAGCAAAACTTCCAAGTCAGATGATACCTAGTGATGGAGAGGATGCAGGGAAACAAAAACTCTTACACAGTTCTGGTGGGAGGAGGGTAAACTGGTACAACCACATCGGAGATATTTTGATAATACTGGACCTGGTCAAGTTAAAGGTGCACATAACTTGTGACTTAGCATTTCCGCTTGCACATA
>NW_007774093.1:2844-4177 GCF_000696425.1 Galeopterus variegatus | reverse complement strand
GGGCGTCCTTTTGTAGGCCCGGGTCCGGACCATCAGGAAACCACGCGTCGGGGAGCGGAAGGTGGACAAAAGTTTGTGAAAAGTTTTTCTTGTTGTTTCTACACGCCGGCTCAGGCAGAACTTCTCTTGTAAAATAGATACATTCCTCCTGGAACCGATCCAGGGTCGGAAAACTGGAAGCTTTTAAGCGAGCTGGGCCGGTTTTAGCCGCTCCCTCCCCACTCGTCCGGCTCCGGTGGAGCAGGCCTGCCCCGCCCTTCCCCGCCCCGCCCCGTCCGGGACCAGACCAGACTTTCAAGAGTGAAGGGGAAAGGGCAGGACACACTCGCCCTGGGGCCTAAGAGCAGATTAGAGGATAAAAGTGTCTCAGGTGAGGCTCTGCTGGAATTGCGTGAAGTTCGGGAGCCTAGGAGAGGCTTACAAAATAAGTATCAAAATTGTGTGTGTGTGTGTGTGTGTTGGGGGGACAGAGAGGGACAATCCACGTAATTACAGTTTGTAATGATTTTATTAGAGGAAGGAGGCGATACTTCTAAAGTGAGACTGTAATCAATTAAAATAAAGTATTAATAGTCACACTTTTAAGTTAATTGTGGCATTTTGAACTGATTAGAGTTTGACATTCCATGAATCCAGTCCTGTAAGGTAAGCTAATTAAAGGCTTTTACTGGGCAGATCTGCCTTTTGGGGACCAAGAACCTAGGCAGAAAAACAGCAATGACTTTTGACAAACATTTACTACCCAGTTTGGTTTCCTATAAGATCTGATTACTCNCATTTTGAACTGATTAGAGTTTGACATTCCATGAATCCAGTCCTGTAAGGTAAGCTAATTAAAAGGTTTTACTGGGCAGATCTGCCTTTTGGGGACCAAGAACCTAGGCAGAAAAAGAGCAATGACTTTTGACAAACATTTACTACCCAGTTTGGTTTCCTATAAGATCTGATTACTCTCTTCCTTTCACATCTGTTTATAGCTCTTTTAGTTTTCCCACACATTAAATAAATAAACCCTCTTTCTTGGAATCACCAATATATTTATGTATTCGAAGAAAAGATTTGAGTTACTTAAGAAGTTGAAGGACTGACCATTCCAAATAACGGAGTCCAGAAAATCAGGAACTTAAGCTTTTGCCAAACTACTTAAGTATTAAAGATTATCCCTCCTCCACCTTCCTCCTCATCTATATATTTAAGTCGGTTGACTGATCTTTTTCTCACCCTCACCATTTTCATTTAAAATTCCTACTAGATTGGATAAACTTCACCATTCTAATATCAGCCTCACCATTATACCTGGTTACAAATACAGAGTGTCTGGCTGCACACCTAG
>NW_007774093.1:0-1970 GCF_000696425.1 Galeopterus variegatus | reverse complement strand
CTAATATCAGCCTCACCATTATACCTGGTTACAAATACAGAGTGTCTGGCTGCACACCTAGCGTGTCTAATTCACAGTGTTTATGGGAAAGAGGACCTAGGAATCTGCATATCCATGTGTTCAGATGTGTTGCTTGGGAAAGAAGTGCTCCAGATTTCCTCCTGTACCTCCTAAAAACCTATTTGGTAGATGGTGCAATAGATGGAATGTTTCTGTCCCCCAAAAATTCACATATTGAAATTCTAGCCCCCAACTTGATGGTATTAGGAGGTGGGAACTTTGGGAGATAATTAGATCATGAGGGTGGAGCCATTATGAATGGAATTAGGGAACTTATAAAAGGAACCCCAGAGAGCTCTCTCACTCTCTGCCATGTGAGGATACAAAGTAAAGACAGCAGTCTGCAATCCAGAATAGGGTCCTCACACCAGAACCCAACCATGCTGGCACTCTGATCTTGGATTTCTAGCCTCCATAACTAGAAATAACTGTGAGAAATAAATTTCTGTTTTATATAAGCCACTCGGTCTATGGTTCTTTATTTTAGCATCCTGAACTAAGACAGATGATAAGTGGCTCCTGGTTATTCCTGAGAATTACATTTGATGTGGAAGCATTATCATGCTTAGCACCACATGTATGTTCTATGAGAGGTTCAGTAAACTTTAAAAAGTGCTTTTCAATGAATTAGGTCTAATCCTGATTAACTAAATTGAAATTTTTTCTAAGATATGCTTTACATCTTTTTGAAATTTACTGTTTAGTTTGTGATTAGCATAACCAAATAGTGTTTGAGTTTTTTATACCTGAATAAATCTGTACTTTTATATCCAACCTTAGCAGGAACCTATATTCTACTAGTTCAAATACAGATTTGTGGTTAACCCATCAATTTTTTTTGGCTTCTATTACATTTTATTGTTTTAGCTCTTATATTAAGAGTATGATCTATTTTGGGTTAATTTTTGTGTTCGTATGAGAGGTCCTAATTTATCCTTTTATGACTGGCTATCTAATTATCCCAGCACCATTTATTGAAGATGATTCTTTCCTTATTGAACTGTCTTGGCATCTTTATCAAAAATCAACTGACCATAAATATAATGCTTTATTCTGAATTCTATTCCTAAACTCATGCCAGTACCATGCTGTCTTGATTACTGTAGCTTTGCAGTGAGTTTTGAAATTGGAATGTGTGAGTCCCCTCACTTTGTTCTTTTTAAAGATTGTTTTAGTTACTTTGGGTCCTTTGCATTCTATATAAATATTAGGATTAGCTTGTAAATTTCTTCAAGGAAAAAGAGTTAGCTGTGAGTTTGACAAAGATTTTATTAGATTTGTAGGTCAATATGGGAAGTATTGCCATATTAACAGCATTAAGTCTTACATGGACGAAAGGATGTTTTTTTCATTTGTAGATCCTCAATTTCTTTCAGCAATATTTTCTACTTTTCAATGTACAAACTTTAAACTTCTTTTGTTAGATTTATTCATGAGTACGTTGGGTTGAATGTTCCCCCAAAACATAATTCTCATTGTAACTGTTGAGGGTGGGAAATCCTGTTATGTTACTTTAAAGTTGGGGCCTTGAGAGGCGATTAGATTGTAGGACCATGCCATAGTGAATGAATTAATAGTGGTGATCAGGTGCATGGTTCTGAGGGCTTTAAAAGGAGAGCATATGAGAGGTTAGTTTCTCTCTGCTCCAGCATATTCTGCCAGGAGAAACTCCTGCATTGCTATAAAGCCACCACCAAAGACCCTTTCTAGATGTGTTCTCTGGACTTTGGACTTCCCAGCCTCGACAATGTAAGCAATAAATTTGGTTTTCTTACAAAGTATCCAGTTCCAAGTATTTCTTTATAAGCAACAGGAATGGACTACTACAATAAGTACTTTATTATTATTTTTTTTTTCCTTTTTTGTCTTTTTTGGTGTCCGGCAACGGATCGCAACCCTCAGTGTCGCGC
>NW_007774092.1:3438-4178 GCF_000696425.1 Galeopterus variegatus | reverse complement strand
GTACGGGCGCGACACTGAGGGTTGCGATCTGTTGCTGGACACGAAAAAAGACAAAAAAGGAAAAAAAAAAAATTTACTAATAGCCTAGATTATTTAAAGGAGAATAACATGGGTTAATAATCACAATGGTAAAGTTCAGCTGGAAGGGAAAGATATATCAGTCCTAAAGAACACATTATAAGTTGAGAAATGGATATTATGTTCCTAAGACAGAATCACAATATTTTAGGTCATCTGCATTATCAAATCTGCTAGATAAATGGTGTTTACACTTTTTCATAGGAGCAAAAGCATGCTACAGTTGCATCTTTATAGGGATTCTTCTAGGAAATATGACAGCTTAGGTAAGTTTCTTTCTTTCTTTATTTTATTTTGGCAGCTGGCCAGTACAGGGATTGAACCGTGGACCTTGGTGTTATCAGCACTGCGCTCTAACCAACTGAGCTAACCGGCCAGCACTAGGAAGGATTATTAAAAGAGGAAAATAGTCCACTGAATTACATATCAGGAACAAACCACCTGGTTTACAGACAATGACTCTCTTTACATAGTAGTGTGTATAGAAAGGGCACTGATGCAGCATGCCAGAGAGGTGTGCTCCTGCAGACCCCTGTAGCCCCATTCAATTTAAGAATTTCTTTCTTTTTTTAAAATAAAGTGTATGAATAAGAAAATATAGTACATAGTATGGCATGTCACAAAAATTTGTCAAACATCTTTGTTGGCTAATCATCAGTTGG
>NW_007774092.1:1858-3253 GCF_000696425.1 Galeopterus variegatus | reverse complement strand
GTTGTATCATGAAAAAAACTAGTGATATGATTAAGGAAGTCTGTAAAATTTTATTTATTTTCTTATAGGGAGAAGCTTTCTAAAAGCAGGACCACTTTTCATTTTGTAGGATGGTTAAAGCATGATCCTATTTAAAAAAGGATCCAAGTTTCTATTAGCTTCCTAATCAGATTTTATATCCTGAAATCTAATTTCATGAGCAAATACTGCTGGTAGACATCTTAGAAAACACCGCACTGACAGCAGTGATTTATGCTGTGGTAATGAGTTGACTCTCTCCCATGCTCTCTTTTCCTTTCCAGCATTTGTAAAAAAAAGACCGCAGCTATGCTGCAACTATTTTAGGCAGTTTTGAATGATAGCAATATAATATCTTTCTTAACTCTAATACGTATGTTTATAACTACACTTTAATTTACATCAACTCTTTCTAATGACAGGCCACTTTACTTTGAGTTTATTTGGATAACACTTTCTAAATACATTTCACTACCCCAGGCTAGTAGGCTGACAAAATGAGGAAGCAGACTCCGTGTGTGATATTTTAAAGGCAGGAAGATGCCAAAAGCATTGCAGGAAGAAACGTATTCTTAAAGATTATTACCACGGTGTCTACCAGAGTAAGGAGTTGGTGGCATAATATTCTGAGTTATAAATTCTCTGAGGCAGAACATAGAATTTTACTACCTAAATGTAATAAGATGTATTGTGCTATCAGCAAAGGCCATGGAGCTCTATGTGATTAAAATAAAAAAGGATCCAAGTATCTGCCTTTAACTACCATTTAATGACAATGATTTTTTTTTTTTTTCTTGAGCATTTATACTGGAAGTCAAGAAAGAGGCAAGAGCAGCAGGCTTTCTAATAATAACATGAATAATAACTAACAATTGCCCTTCTCTTCCTCCTTAGTTCTTAGCAGTCTGTGTATATTCTCAAAGAAAGTCCTCTTCTTTCATTTTAGTTTATATGGTAATTGAAATATTAGTTTAAAAAATGTGTTATGCACCACATGCTGATGAAGGGAGTTTGGCATTAAATTTACATTAGGAAAGATTCAGCAAAAGAGTACTGTGTACCAATCTCTTTTACATGTTATCTCACTTGTTATTCATGGTAACCCTGTGAGGTACATACTATCACCACTTACTTTTACAAATTTGGAAAATTAGGTCCTATAAGCTTCTAATAAATGTGGTCTCCTAGTATGAAACAGATCTGGAGCTGGCTCATACTAGGAGAGGAAAGCCAATTGTTAAATATTCAGTACTATTTTTGGTAGCATGAAATTGGCCATGATGGGAGTGTTTACACCATGAAAATCAGCAAAGGCTAAAAAGTAGGGCTGCAATCTTCCAGTCTTACCACCCCTCTTGGAGCATGTTTAGCAGTGCA
>NW_007774092.1:0-1170 GCF_000696425.1 Galeopterus variegatus | reverse complement strand
TAAATAAATAAATAAAAAGTAGGGCTGCAATCTTCCAGTCTTACCACCCCTCTTGGAGCATGTTTAGCAGTGCACCACTGCCAGTGTCTGAATTTCAGTGCATGGATCAAACCCATGTTTGCACTATACATAAAGCACATAAAGCATACTCCTTCCTTTCTTACAAGTTTACAAAACTTTTCGATTCCTAAACAATTAAGAACAATCTAATTCAGAACTTCATAAGATACAAGTACGTAACAGCACTCTAAGGCACCTCCTCTTAATCCTTGGTTTTAATTTCTTCTATGTTTTTCAAGTGTATTTGCCTCCTCATTTGATGGAAACTTCTTGAGAGTTGAAACACTCCTATGTATTTTGTATTTTTCCATTATGCCTTCTGGGATATTTACTAGAATAATAAAATTGAGCTGGAAAATGATAGGTGAAATTACTACAGAATAGGTCAAAGTGTAGCATTGGCTTTGATTATTACGAAGTGTTATTATTATGTACCTAAAATGTCATCATGAGTATAGTCACATTTTAAATACTTCTATTTAATTTACAGATTGTAGTAGCTAGATTTTAGAATTCAATTTATAATCATTGGAGTGGCTAGCTTAAAAAAAAAGGTATGTTGTTTTAGTATAGATACTACTATATGCTACCAGTATATAAGCCGAGTGTTCAAATAGTCTTGAGATTTTCAGAATAACAGAAAAAAATAACATCTTAGATTCTAAAATTTAGCAAAATAATGAAATAGTGTATGGGGAATCTTCCCCCATCACCTGACAAAAGCAGAACCAAAGAAATAAAAAATGATAAATAAAAACCCCAGAATTCCCAAGTACTATTTATTGATTTTAAAATAGCATACTTTCATATAATCACTAAACTCTACAATGGCCTATCCATATAGAAATGTCTATTTGCTAAAGCTGATATTTGAAAAATCATATACACACACACAAGCTAAGAAATGGTTGTCTCTTTTCAATTTCAGAGGAGCCTATGGTCACGAAATAGGGAAACGTCCTTGGATTACAGGAGATGAGAGTATTTTAGGTCTTATAAAGGACATTGTTGGTAAGTACAAACCACAGCAATTTTTTCCCCAAAAGAATTATAAAGATATTATCATTAAGTTATGAACAAAGGTTATAATGTCAAAATCTTAATGAAATA
>NW_007774091.1:2460-4179 GCF_000696425.1 Galeopterus variegatus | reverse complement strand
GAGGAAGACAGGGCCCAGTGAGGTGCCAAGGGAAGGTCGCCTCAAGTACGGCCGCAGGGAGCTACGGCAGCGCCTCAACCTGGAGGAGTGGATTGTGGAGCAGCTCACGGGCCTCTGCGACTGCCAGGAGGACATCTCCGAGCTGGAGACTGACGTGGACGAGCTCCTGGACTCGGAGAGCGACGATGCCCGGGCTGCCGGGGTCAAGGAGCTGCTGCTTGGCTGCCACAGACCCGCTCTTCATCTCTGGCCTGCTGGACGGGATCCGGGAATGCAGAAGCTGAGCACACCCCAGAAGAGGTTAGGGCCCCCTACCCGGATGAATGGGACAATCGCTGCCCCACCCCCGCCTCCCCAGCCTCAGAGCAACCGCAATTCAGGAGCCCCTGCAGCCGGGCCGGTGCCATGAGCAGGGCAACGCATGCCCCTGGCCCAGGGGCCTCTTCCCTTTCCCCCTCAGTTTTCCATTTTGGGATTTTGTTATTGTCATTAAACTGATGCGACTTTTTGTGTTTTTATATTGTCTCTGCGGCGCGGACCCTTTAATAAAGCTAGGCTATGTCTTTGATGCAAGCAAGCAAGCAAACAAATAAATAAATAATAAAAAATATGCTCAGTTGGTTAGAGCGCTGTGTTATAACACCAAAGTCAAGGGTCTGAATACCCCTACTGGCCATCTGCCAAAAAAAAAGTATATATATAAATGTGTGTGTGTGTGTGTATAAAATGAACTCATGTATTTTTAATATTGAAGTGTTTCAATCCAGTGAAGTCACTCCTTTTCAAATATTTGCTTTCTATACAAACACCAGGTATTTTTGATTTACACTGATTTTTCTAGTAATAAAATTACCTTAAATCAAGGTGAGATTGCTTTACCCAGGCCTCTACCAAGAGCCATTCAACATTCTGCAGATCAGGTCTTTGAAGCAAACATTGCTCATGATCATTGAGTTGCCAATACAACACTCTCGAATCCATACGCATTTTTATGAGTCACATTCATGGTGATTATATTAAGTATAGGTACCGGTGACTGATAATCTTATGTGTTCTAGTGTAGTCATGTTTGCCCATTTACGTATTGAAATACATTATTATAAATTGCTTTCCTTTAATTATGTTAATTAGAACATTATAATTATATGTTTTAATTATGTGGATAGGATAGGATTTATTACCTATGATTTTCATTTTAGAATGGAGAAGAGGCATCACAAAGTTTGTTATCAAAGGAGATATATTGGTTCTGGTGTGGTTGGCAACCATTCGTGTAAGGCATTCAGTACAGTGTCTGCCAGCAGATACTTATTATTCCATTTCCCCAAATGAGTCACAAATTAGCACATGCATTCAGCTTTCTATTTCACCATCTTTTCCAAACCTGGCTCTCGGTCACTTTGTGAAATGCCAGTTGATTTAAAGATCATTTAACCTAAGGACCAGTGTATTATTTATTGTTGCATAAAAGATTACTCCACAATTTGGCAGCTTAAAATATTAACATTTTTGGGGGCCGGCCCGGTGGCGCACTGGATAGTGCACCGCTTGGGAAGTGCGGCGGCGCTCCCGCCCGAGGGTTCGGATCCCACATACAGACCGGTTCCCGCTCACTGGCTGAGCAAGGCTTGGGAGCAACACTGAGGGTTGCGATCCCATTGCCGGTCCCGGCCCGGTACGGGGGTGACACTGAGGGTTGCAATCCGTTGCCGGACATGG
>NW_007774091.1:0-718 GCF_000696425.1 Galeopterus variegatus | reverse complement strand
TAAATATAAAGTTGAAAAAAAAAATGCTGCCTTGGACATTCGTGTTGCAGTTTATGTCTGAACATATTTCCATTTCTCTTGGGTATAGGAGTGGAACTGCTGGGTCATATGGTAATATTTTAATATTATATCTATGTTTAATATTTTGGGAAACTACCGTACTGTTTTTCAAGGTGGCCACACCATTTTACATTCCCACCAGCAGTATAAGAGGGTTCCCATTTCTCCACATCCTTGCTAACTTGTTATTATCTGACATTTTGATTCTAAATGTCCTAGTGGGTAAATGGTATCTCACTGTGGTTTTGATTTGCATTTCCCTGGTGATTCATGAGGTCTAGCATCTTTTTATGTGCTTATTGACCATTGTATATCTTATTTAAGAGAAATGTTTCTTCAACTCCATTGCACATTTAAAAAAATAGGATTGTTTGTCTTTTTTGTCATTGAATTCTAAGAGTTCTTTCTTTAATGCTTTTTTGCTTTTTGGTGTCTGGCTGGTACAGGAATCAAATCCCGGTACAGGAATCAGATCAAATAAATAAATATTTATTTATTTATTACAGGTGTAGGACATTTGTTCATAGGGAGGCCACAAGTCTTTTGCTCCTCTTAACAATGACCCCAGATTCCTTTTGGTGGGGTATTTTTTAGGACTGTGATTATAATATACAAGCAAGGATTAAAACTACTCACATAGATGGAAAAATGAGAATTG
>NW_007774090.1:2845-4179 GCF_000696425.1 Galeopterus variegatus | reverse complement strand
AGAAGTTGAAGAAAATGAAAGAAGCCTTAAAATCATGAAAGGAAAAAATTTTGCTAAATACCTGTTAATATAAGTAATATTAAAAATCAAAGATTCAACATTACTCTCCTAAGACACATGTTAATACCTCAATGAATAAAAAAGAGTTATCTATATTTTTTGATATCCTAAGCAACACTTACATGTGTTGTACATAGTCTGTTTCTATTGCTTATAAAAAAAATTCCTGGAAATGCGTAATTGGTATAGAAATGAAATTCATTGCTTGCAGTTTTGGAGCCTGGGAAGTCCAAAGTCTAGGGAAAAAAACTGGTAAAGGCCTTGTTCATGGTGACAGTGATGCAGGAGTCTCCTATGGCATAATGGCAGAGCAGAGAGAGAAAGACTCTCGTGTGCTATCCTTTTAAAGCCCTCAGGGATCAGAAAGGCACCCAGCCAGAGAGGCCCAAGGTCCATGGAGACCATATGCCCTGCGGTGCCAGTGCATGACCCAGCATGGAGCTCTCCCTGCCACTGCCTGACTCCATCCCCATCCTGGCCAAGTGTGTGCTGACCAGAGAGGTGCCTCCCTGCAGAGGCCCAAGACCCGAGGTGACCACACACTGTAGGCACCAGTGGGCAACCAAGCAGACACTGAGGGAGACGTGCCAAATTGGCAGCCCCAGCAGCATCCTATCCAGACAATAGTGTTGAACCAGTGGACCATGAAATCCTCTGAAACAATGACTAAACATCAAAGGAAAGATACCAGAAATATGAAAAATCAAGAAAGTACACCACCAAAGGGTAATAACTTTCAAGCTCTAGATCCTATAGAACAAGAAGCCCTTGAAATGTCTGACAAGGAACTTCAAGTGATAATTCTAAGGAAACTGAATGAGATACAAGAAAACTCAGTTAGACACCATGATGAAATGAGGAAAAGTATACAGGACCTGAAAGAAGAAATGTACAAGGAAGTCAATGCCCTGAAAAAAATGTGGCAGAACTTGCCGAACTGAAGAAGTTATTCAGCGGAATAAAAAACACAACGGAGATTTTAACCAGCAGGCTTGTCGAAGTTGAAGAGAGAACCTCTTAACTTGAAGATGGGCTGTTTGAAATAACACAAGCAGACAAAAAAAAAAAGAAAAAAAAGAATCAAAGGCATTGAAGAAAATCTGAGAGAGATATCAGACAACCTTAAGCGCTCAAATATCTGAGTCATGGGTATCCCAGAAGGGGAGGGAAAAGGATATTGCATTGAAAACATATCCAACAAAATAGTGGCAGAAAACTTCCCAGGTATAGGAAAAATCACAGATCTTCAGATCCAGGAAGCTCAACGATCTCCA
>NW_007774090.1:0-1845 GCF_000696425.1 Galeopterus variegatus | reverse complement strand
CAACAAAATAGTGGCAGAAAACTTCCCAGGTATAGGAAAAATCACAGATCTTCAGATCCAGGAAGCTCAACGATCTCCAAACGTATTCAACCCAAAAAGATCTTCTCCAAGACATGTTATAGTCAAATTGGCAAGACTCAAAGACAAAGAGAGAATCTTAAGAGCCGCAAGAGAGAAGTGTCAAATCACCTATAAGGGAGCCCCAACCATGCTAACATCAGACTTTTCATCACAAACCCTAAAAACCAGAAAGTAATGGGATGATATATTCAAAATACTAAAAGACAAAAATTGCCAGCCAAGAATACTTTACCCCACAAAACTATCATTCCAAAATGAAGAGCAAATAGTATATTTTTCAGGCAAACAAAAACTGTGGGAGTTCATTACCGCACGACCACCCTTACAAGAAATTCTCAAGGGAGTACTGGGTTTGGTACCTGAAAAATAACTACCACTGCCATAAAAATTCAAGAAAAAGTAAAACCCACCAGTAAAATAAAAATGCCAACAATGAAGAGGAAAAAAAAGTTTATCTACAACCCAAGGAACCACCAAATACAGAAGGCAAACAGTAAATCAGAAAGAAAGGAACAAAAGACACTTAAGAAATCCAAACAAAAATCGATAAAATGCTAGGAGTAAATTAACACTTTTCAATAACAACTCTTAATGTAAAAGGGTTAAATTCCCCAATCAAAAGACACAGACTGGTTGACTGAATTAAAAAGGAGGACCCAACTATATGCTGCCTTCGAGAGACCCACCTCACCTAAGACTCACATAGACTAAGAGTGAAAGGATGGAAAAAGATTTGCCATGCAAACAGAAATGAAAAACGAGCTGTAGTAGCTATTCTTATATCTGATAAAATAGATTTAAATGAAAAACCATAAGAAGAGATAATGAGTGACACTACATAATGATAAAAGGATTGATCTATCAAGAAGATGTAACAATCATAAATATATATGCACCCAATGTTGGAGCAGCCAGATTTATAAATCAAACTCTATTAGACCTAAAGAAGGAAATAGATACTAATACTGTAATAGCAGGGGACCTGAACACCCCACTATCCATATAGGACAGATTATCTAGGCAAAGAATTAGCAGAGAAACACAAGATCTAAACAACACTCTAGACCAATTGACCTTGGCAGATATCTACAGAACATTCCATCCAACAACCTCAGAATATTCATTTTTCTCATTAGCACATGGATCATTTTCCAAGATAGATCACATGTTAGGTCACAAATCAAGTCTCAACAAATTCAAAAACCTGGACTTATCCCATGTATTTTTACAGAACACAATGGATTAAAATTAGAAATCAATAACAAATGAAATTCTGGAAACTATACAAACACATGGAAATTACACAGCATTCTACTTACTGACATATAGGTCCAAGAAGAAATCAAACAGGAAATCAAAAAATGTATGGAATCTAATGAAAACAATGATACATCATACCAAAACCTATGGGATACTGCAAAAGCAGAAGTAAGGGGGAAATTTATTGCATTAAATGCTTACTTCAGAAGAATGGAAAGATGGCAAGTGAACAACCTAACACTTCATCTTAAAGAACTAGAAAAATAAGAACAATCCAAACCCCAAGTTAGCAAACAGAAAGAAATCATTAAGATCAGAGCAGGACGTAATGAAATTGAAACCCAAAAATGATACAAAAGATCAATGAATGAAAAAGTTGGGTTTTTTGAAAAGATAAATAAAATTGACAAACCATTAGCATGGCTAACTAAAAAAAGAGAAGGCCCAAACAACAAAAATTAGAAATGAAAAAGGTGATATTACAACTGATACCTCAGAAATACA
>NW_007774089.1:1625-4181 GCF_000696425.1 Galeopterus variegatus | reverse complement strand
TACAGTCAAGCAATCCAAAACAAAACCTAAATGTGCCTTTTTTAAAATAATTTTTCAAATTTATTCTATCATTTATATGATAGTGCAAAGGACTTAGATTAGCACCTACACCTTTTAAAAGAAAGTAAGTTGGGGAACTTACGCTGCCTTATTTCAAAGTATATTATTAAGCATCTGTGCTCAGAACCATTTGGTATTTTCACAAAGATGTACAAACTGATAAATGTGCCATATTAGAGAGTCTAGAAGTAACCTGAACATATACGATCCACTAGTTTTCAGTAGAGGTCAGTAGGCAATTCAGTGGAATACGAGGGTACTTCAAAAGTTTGTGGAAAGGTTTCTACTATCTTTCAATTCTATTGTTCTGTGAACTTTTTGAAGTAACATCATAAAAGCCTTTTCAGCATATGGTGGTAGGTGAATTGAACATTCTTTTGTAGTGAACACACACACAAAAACTTCCATCTATACATCATACCTTGTACTAATTCAATTCAAAATGTATCTTAGACCTATATATAAAATGTAAAAGTATAAAAATACTTAGAATAAAATACAAGAGAAGATATGTGTAACTCTGGATCAGACAAATAAATTTTAAATGATCCATAATAAAGTGATTACTTGCACTTCATCAAATTGAAACTTTTGCAGCAAAACAAGTTATATGATCAGGAATGAATTCAAACAAAAAAACTGGTAAGTATGTGAGGTAATATGTGTGTTAATTCAGTTGATTTAGCCATTCCACAACATATACATATTTCAGAATATCAGGTTTTACAAATAAATAATTATAACTTTTATTTGTCAAATAAATAAACATTCTTTTTAAAAAAAATGAGGATGTAAATGCAACACTTAACATACTATGTATCTCTAAAAAGTATCATCCTATGCACGTTTGTGGAAGGAGGTTAGAGATATGACCAGCTATCTCCTCTGTGCATTGACACAGGCTCGTTTGTATAATGTTTGGTCAACATGGGCATAATGTTAAAGTGGACAAGCAGTAAAATACTGTGCTTTAATATTCTTTATATTTAAGTACTAGAATCATTATTTTTTCAGGATTACTAAAATTTCAAAGCCTATGTGAAAACTCTAAACTTAGAAATACCCATCTTCTTGTTTCTGATGCTTACTAGATGTTTGAGATAGTTATTTAACCTCTAGAAACTTCTATGTTTCTATATACCTATGTCAAAATGTATAATTTTATAAGTACTAAATAATGTAGTATACTTAAACTACATAATTATCTCTCAATGATTCCTGTTATTATTAATGTTTTGAAAAGTAGTTTGATCTGAACTGGATTAGATACAAAATAATTTGATTTCCTGAAGTTTTAAATGTATGAAAAGAACTTTAAATATATGGATTTTGTTTATGATAGAGAGGAAGAAGCTAAACGAACTTCAGTGTTTGCAGATGAGGCTGAACCTAAACACCTAAATATTCAGTGACACAGGAGAAATAACAAAATGTAAATGGGATGAAAGCTTTGCTGTGCTCTGGGTGCAGCCTCCCTTTGGTTTTTCCATCTCTTTTACTTAACGGTGCATTCTTCTCCTCCCTGCCCAGTGAATGGTGAAAAATGTTTATTCTTGAATCTCTGTCTTTCTTGTCTCCCATTTCCCCATGTAGTCTCTGGCAACAGTTAATCTGACATCAGTTATGATCCTGCAGGTAATTGATTTTATTGTTCTATCTACTCTACACATCTAGGGTTTTGATCATAGTCCACATCTGAACTGCAAATGCCTGTCTTTGGTTCTCTTGTACTTCTTCATTTCAGATTTTTCTGAAGGCTAAACTAATTGTCCTGCAGGCCACATCATTTTCCCTCCTGTTCTTGAGAAAGCTGGAAGGGTACAGAGCAGGCAGTTTCCTGAACTGCTCTAACAATAGCGTTTTGGGACCTCCAGAGAAATAGTCCCTAACCAAGGCTAACTCAAAGGTGGAAAGTAAATACCCAGAGGTACCAGTAACATTACGGTGGACAGTGGCTTAGTAGCATTTGGCCATGACATGTTTAGTAATGTCCTTGGGGATAACTTCTTAGAGCTTTCAAAGACCTATTAATTCTTGCCTTGACATTTAAGTTTATATTGTGCTCTTCACAAACTAATTTCCTTCAGGCACAGGCATAAAATAGATGTTTCCTGTGACTTAAAATGTGTGGTACCTTTTGTAGGAATTTCAAAATACTTTTTAGATTTTCATTTTTTTTCTTAGTCTGAGCTAGTGTTAAGATGCTAAATTGACATTCAAAATACCCAGGCTGCTTTCCTGAGGGATGAAGATACACTTCTCTTTGCATCACTGATGGATTTAGTAAATATTTGATTTTGACTTCCCTTGCAAACCCATGCCAAGTTTTGTAACATGTTAAGGTTTCCCAAATATTTTCAGAGAATTAATCTGCGTGTGTTTGAAATACTGATTTGAAATTTTCTACGTTGTGCTCCAATTTTGATATTGGAGACAAATTGACAGAGTGAGTATCTGAGAGCAGAATTCTCCCTTATGTAGCCTAAAACTAACCTG
>NW_007774089.1:0-1008 GCF_000696425.1 Galeopterus variegatus | reverse complement strand
TGTCAGGATTTTAAAACAATTCACATAAAAGTTAAAGAATTGAGTTATAAAAATATAAATCCTATCCTGCCCCTGCATGCCTAACATTGCTAAGTCAATATCGCGCTGCTTTCCTGAGGGATGAAGATACACTTCTCTTTGCATCACTGATGGATTTAGTAAATATTTGATTTTGACTTCCCTTGCAAACCCATGCCAAGTTTTGTAACATGTTAAGGTTTCCCAAATATTTTCAGAGAATTAATCTGCGTGTGTTTGAAATACTGATTTGAAATTTTCTACGTTGTACTCCAATTTTGATATTGGAGACAAATTGACAGAGTGAGTATCTGAGGGCAGAATTCTCCCTTATGTAGCCTAAAACTAACCTGACAGCCATTCAGACTTGATGGTCAGTGAATTATCTTCCTCCCTTGGTTTATAGACAGTACCACCAGCCATGTGCTAGGCCAATTACATGCTATTTGCATTTATTCTATATAGTTTCATTCTAAAGTCTGTGATTCTCTCTCAGCATATATTAATTTAATTTCTGTAAAAATACTTTAGCGTGTTAGTTTTAATTGTGCATAATTTGAAATGAGAATTTCAGTTAAGAATTATAGCATTAAAGGCATCCAAGTTGGCAGTAAAGTTCATTGTTTCCTATTCTTGTATGTATTCCTCCATATTCCTACTAAGGAGCCCAGTTAATAGTTGAATATCTGATATAAGTAAGAATTTCCTTTCTCATAAAACTGGCCATTTTAAAATGAACTAGTTTTATCTATGTTAAACAAGGTAAGTTTATTGCATGCTACATTTGATACACTAAGAAAAGATTTGAACATATGGTTGAAACTGTACTTTAATTACTAAAACATCTCTTCTTATAATGTTGATATTATGCCCCAAAGGGCATGCAAATTTTTTATTCTATACTACAAAAGAAATAGAGTAATCATTTGACTATATTATTATAGTACAAAAATATAAGGGTGTTGATTAGTGTTAAGAAATGCCCTAAGA
>NW_007774088.1:2916-4181 GCF_000696425.1 Galeopterus variegatus | reverse complement strand
AAGACCCCAAAAAAAAAAAAAAAAAAAAAAACCTAAAAAAAACTGGGCCTGGGAATAAATCTAAACAGAGGTGAAAATCTCTACAATGAGAACCACGAATCACTTCTGAAAGAAATTAAAGAAGACAATAAGAGATGGAAAGACATTCCTTGTTCATGGATTGGTAGAATCAATGTAGTAGAAATGCCCATACTACCCAAAGCCATCTACAGATTCAATGTGATTCCCAGGAAAATACCAATGACATTCTTCACAGAAACAGAGTTAGCAACCTTAGCATTCATATGGAACAACAAAAGACCCTGAATAGCCAAAGCAATCCTGAGCAAAAAAATTAAAGTCGGAGGCATTGTACTTCCTGACTCCAAACTATATTACAAATATATAGTAACAACAACAACAAAAAAAACCCCATGATACTGGCATAAAAACAGACACATAGACCAGTGGGACAGAATAGAGAACTCAGAAATCAACCCACATATTTACATCCAACAGATCTTTGAAAAGGCATCAAGAACATACATTGGGGAAAAGACTGCCTCTTCAATAAATGGTGCTGGGAAAACTGGATATCCATTTGTAGAAGAATGAAACTTGATCTGTACAACTCACCATATACCAAAATCAATTCAAAATTAATAAGAGACTTAAATATAAGGCCTGAAACTTTAAAACTCCTAGAAGAAAACATAGGGGAAACATTCAAGGATTTAGGAATGGGCAATGACTTTACAAATAACACCCCAAAAGCACAGGCAACAAAAGAAAAAAAAAGGGGATTATGTCAAACTTAAAAGCTTCTGCACAGCAAAGGAAACAATAACTAGAGTGAAAAGACATCCTACAGGATGGGAGAAAACATTTGCAAGCTATGCACCAACAAGGTATTAATATCCAGAATATACAAAGAGCTCAGACAACTTTACAGCAAAAAAACAAATAATCCAATAAAAAAATGGGCAAAGAAGCTGAAAAGACATTTCTCAAAAGAGGACATAAAAACGCCCAACTGCTATAAGAAAAAATGCTCCAAAGCACTAATCATTAGGGAAATGCAAATCAAAACCACTTTGAGATATCACCTCACTCCAATCAGACTGGCCATTATAAAAAAGAAAGAGAATAACAACTGTTGGTGAGAATATGGAGAAAGAGGAACCCTCCTGTACTGTTGGTGGGACTGTAAATTAGTACAGCCATTATGGAGAACAGTATGAAGGTTCCTTAAGCAACTACAGATAGAACTGCCATATGAACCAAAA
>NW_007774088.1:2400-2861 GCF_000696425.1 Galeopterus variegatus | reverse complement strand
TCAACCTCAGCTCACCACAAAGCTTCTGCTCTGGTATGCACCAGCATCATCGCTGTCCTTCTCATGACCAGCCTAGGGAAGATGAAGTGCATCAGTTGAACTGATCTTATCTTTTATGTTACTACATGATCAGTTAGCAATGCTGAACTTTGTTAAGATCATCTGTTGAGATGTGATTTTAGTAAACAGTGATTAAAGTGTCCTGATGTCTTTGGGTGAGTATCAATGTTTCCATAATAAAAAAAGGAATTTTTATCAAATTCTCTTGGTTTTTCTTGTATTCTCTTTTCCCACCAAATACACACACACAGGTGCATGAACATAAGCACACACATGTACGAACACGAAAGCACACACTCATACAAAATCTGTGTCAAATATGTTTTAAATGAAGAGGGATAAAAGAACCAGCAGCCACCCAAATTATCTGTTCCCATTTTCAACTTTGAGGGTGAAAATGA
>NW_007774088.1:0-855 GCF_000696425.1 Galeopterus variegatus | reverse complement strand
TGCTTCCCATCATGTCTTGAATTAAGTCACCAGTCTCACCCCTACAAAATAAACAGATGAATCCTGAAGAATGACTGAAGAGTACAACAGACTCAACTGAGTATCCGCCTGGTTGCAGCTGCTGTTCTAGATGTGGTGTTCTTCTAGAGCAGATTATTCCAGCCCCAGGTACTGGTACACTGATTTGGCTAATGTGTTCTTTTCTACTCAGATGAAATAAAACAGATCAGAAGTAGTTTGTATGCACAAGGAATGGACAAAATTAGACATTTACAGTTTCTGCCTAGGGTTCTGTTAGCTTACATTCCTTCTATAAAAATATAGTCTTAAGAGATCTGGACTGCCTGGACATCCACAGAACATCAAATTGATTCACCACATTTATAACATTATGTGAATATAGTTGATGAGTAAGAAGTGGCGAGTAAACTGGAGGCCTTGGCAAGACGCATAATTCAGAAAGTGTGTGATAAAACATCCCTACAAATATTCAGGGGCTAACCTAACACATCAGTATAATTATTAGCAGTCCAATGACATTCCCTTTAAATTAAAGGACTAATTATTGAACTTTGGATCTTCTACTGCACAGAAGCACAATGCCTGATTAGCCTCTTTGTGGTTTAGAAATAGCAATATTCCACATCTGGGTGACATGAAAATTTGCCAGCTTTGAGTGAGTCCCAGAGAAGGGAAAAATCTCTGCAGCAGAACCAGGCTTCAGTTAAAGCAATCCTGCAACTTGGGCCATATAACCGAGAGACTCTATAATACTGGAGTTACCAGTAGTGAGGAAATGTGCCATATGGCACTCTTCAGTAAGTTAACCACAACACAGTCATGTGGGGTTCTGGA
>NW_007774087.1:3741-4181 GCF_000696425.1 Galeopterus variegatus | reverse complement strand
TCCAAAAACCTAAGATGAATCTCATGAAGACTTCTCCCCAACTTTCTCCCAGTATCCTCCTGCAGAATAAACTTCCCTGCAAATTTTAGATGCGTTAGCAACCCAGAACCTCTGTCGGTGCTTCCTCAATGAGAGATCCATTGGGCTTGGTTTACACCTTCCTGTGTCATGACAAGAAAGGTGCCCCAAACAAGAAACCAGGACGATCATTCAGTTCACCTCCATGTTTTCCTTCTCACACAGATCACAACACTACACTGCTTGTTTTTCAAAAGTATACAGTTATCTCATATGCTTTGTCCCGATTTATATTTGTTTTTGCTAGGAGCACAGGTCTAGTGCTTTTGTCATGGTTGGGAGCCAAAGTTCATTTCAAGACGTATGTATTCATTCCCGCTTTACTGACTTTGAAACAAGCTGTTAGCTCTAGGTTTTTTGTA
>NW_007774087.1:0-2357 GCF_000696425.1 Galeopterus variegatus | reverse complement strand
CAGATAGGTAGGTCACAATAAAGCACTAAACACAAAAAAACAATTGATATCTTGTAATTCAGCAAAATTAAAAACAGTTCAAAGATAGCCTCACACCTGTGTGGTGTGTGTGTGTCCAAGTGCGCCCTACAAACCATAACAGGAGAAAAAGCAATCAATAGTAAAGGGACAGAGGACAGGAATGGATATTTAATTCACATGACCAAGACTCACATGAAAAGTAAGTTGTACAACATGACTCATCAGAGAAATACAAGTTAAAACCTCAGTGAGACATAATCCATACAATTTTATACCTATTAAAATGGCTGAAGTAAAAAAGACTTAAAACATAAAATATTGCCAAGAAATTAGAGCGACTAAATTCTTGGTGGTAGCAGAAAATAGCTTCAGGAGACTATTGAACAGTTTCTTATAAGCTAACTTTCTTCACCTATGCTCTCCTAGAGATGAAAATATATGTTTATAAAAAGACTTGTGTGAGGATGTGGATAGCAGCCACGTTCACAATAGCTAAAACCTTTGAACAGCCCAATTGCCCAGTAAGTGAATATTTATACAAAGTATAATATATCCATGCAGTGGGATGCTGTACAACAATAAAAATATTATCTACTGACATATAAAACTCTATGGACTAAAATCTAAAATTTCATGTAGACAGAAAGAAGTGGAAAACGTAAGAGTACATTCTGTGTGATATCTTCTGTAGGATGTCTAAGAGCAGACCAAACTAATCTAGGGTTGATGGAATCACAACACTGGCTTCCTGTGAAGCTGGGAATTGACTGAAAAGAGGCACTAAGGAAATATCTGACAAGATAGAAACATTCCTTCTAGGTTTTAATTTAGGTGTTGGTTTGTCGAGCTCTGCTAATGTCGGAATCCTGCCCACGTCGCCAATTGTAAAGCTATACAACTACGCCAGTTGCAGTGCTCTGGCTCTGTTGGAATCCTGCCAATGTCACCAGTGTCACCAATTGTAAAGCTACCCGACTACGCCAATTGTTGGGGCTCTTTTACCTGCTAGTAATCCTGCCAGTGAGGCCAATTGTCAAGCTAGGGCCAGGTCTGGAGCCCACAGACCCCACAAGCCATTCACAGACTGGGTCACAAACCCTTCACATGCCAGGCTGGGTCGCCAGACTCCTCACACGCCAGGCTGGGTCATCAGACCCTTTACACGCAGGTCTATGATAGGTAACCAGCAAAAAGGTCCTTGGAAGCCACAGACTGGAAAGCATGGTCGCACAGGTGGAACCGCCCCAGGCAGTAAACTCCAGCCAAGGTGGTGGCAGGGGCACTAACTCCACCCACACACAACCTGCCCACAAAGAATGCAGCACCACCCCCAACCTGCCCCGAGGCCAGGGGGCCTGGTTATGTCATTCTATTTTCCCAACATGGTTATATCGGTATACATATATTTTTTTCAAAACTAACAAATTGTACATTTATGATCTGTTCCTCTATCTATATGCAGATTTTAACCTCAAAAATAAATAAGTAAATGAATAACTATAAGCACACATTTACACCAGGCACACACACACTTCTCAACACAGCAGAGATATCTCAGTTAATGTCACTCTGTTGTTCAAAACCCTTCGCTTTCTCCTCTATGGAGCCCTTACCCTGTCCTACATGGTCACATTTAGCTGCTTGCTCCTCTTCAAACCCACCATTCATGATCTTTCTTTGGGTTGTTGCACCACCTGCCTCCTCTGGCTGGGCAACTCTTCCCCAGGTACCTATGACCAACTCCCTCCCCAGTGTCCAATCTTTGCTTGCATGCCACCTTCTCAATGAACCTGATCCTGACCACAGTAGATAAAGTTATGCGCCCCCCTTCCTTCCTCATTTCTACACACTTCTGCCGCCCTCCACCCCTGCCGCCCTCCACCCCCCTTGGCATTTTCCAGCTTGTAACATACAATATAGTCAACTGGTCTTACAACTATTGATTATTTTTGTTCCTTCTGCCTCCACTAGCTTGTAAGCCTTAGAAGAGTGGGGGCCTTGGTCAGTTCTCGACACTCGTGTATTTCTGAAAAACATGTAGAATTAAATAAAAAACGACAGCTTTCTTTCATTTCATATCTTTCTGACAAAATTAAACAGTGGTTAATTTCAAGTTGGGTTAATGAAGCAGGATTTTCTACAGACTTACAAGTCTCGATTTCCACTTTCATTGTCCCTTCCTTCCTCCCTCCATTTTTTCTTTCTTTCTGTCCTTCCTTTCACCCTCCGTCCCTCTCTTCTTTACTCGTTTTATCACTTGCTCTTTTTCTCCCCTCCCCCTCTCTTTCTTTCTTTTTCTTTTTTCTGTTCACTGGAAAGTTTGCAGCAAATAAGTT
>NW_007774086.1:2213-4182 GCF_000696425.1 Galeopterus variegatus | reverse complement strand
TGCCTTAGTCATGAAACATATTAGGCCAAGAGTAAAAACCGCCCTATACCTGTCATAAAAAATTCAAATTAATATTATATAGTTGAAATATATAATAACTGAAATGAAAAACATATTGAATAAGATTAACAGAAGTTTTGACATTGCAGAAGAAAAGATCAGTGGTCAGAAATCATCAAAATTGAAGAATATAGAAAAAAGCAGAGACTAAAGAGAAGCACAAACCTTTGATCACCTGAGGGACATTTTAAAGCAGTTCATTATGCATGTAATTGGAATACCAGGAAGAGTGGACAGGGGATAGCAGAAATACTATCTGGAAAAATAATGCCCAAAACTTTTCCAAATTTTATAAAAACCATAAACCAACAGATAAGAGAAACTCAGTAAACATCAAGTAACATAAATATAAATAAAACCACATCAAGGCATATTACAATTAAAATGCTGAAATTCAGTGATGAAGAAAATCTTACAAGCAAAAAAAATTTTTTAAAAAACACTCATTATGACAAAGAAACAAAAATAATACTGATGTCTCTTAATCACAAAGCTTGAAAGCCAGAAGACAAGTGAACAATATCTTCAAAGCAACCAGAGAAAAAATATTGCCAACCTAAAATTCCATATTCAGCTAAAAACACATTATTAAAAGGAAGGTGAAATAAAAACTTTTTTAGAGAATTAAAAGCAGAAAAATTTTATTTCTCTTGGACCACAAGAGAAGAAATTCAATACTTACCTGTCAGTACTTAACAGAAAATGAAGGAAAAAAATCAGTAGAATATAGAAGATGGAACAATACTATCAACTAATATGAGTAAATTGACAATTTCAGATAATGCCACCAACTCCTGTAAACTAATCGTTTTTATAAGAGCCTTCCCTACAGGAATGTTAATAATTTTGAAATAGAAGGAAATGGGTGGGATAGGCTGTTCTGATTCTGTCCTTTTTTATGTTTATTCACACTGACTTGTCTTCTAAATTCACATTTTCCTCTTATTTTCTAGATTGTCCTTTAGGGTCAAGTATCAGTAACTTGCTGTTGAATGTAATATTGAGATAAAGTTACACCACGACTGTGTCAATCTTGATTTTCAAGAGTTTTGTAAATAAAAGACAAAACACACAGTCCGAGAAAAATATTTTCAGTTATACATCCAGTAGAGAAATTGGATCCAGGATATATAAATTCTTACAACTCAGTAACAGAAGGGCAATAACCCAACTAAACAATAGAAAAACTTTTGAACAGACATGGCACCAAATGAGACAAATGAATGATGAAATAAGCACATTAAAAGTAATTCAACACCATCAGTCGTTACGTAAATGCAACTCAAACCACGACGAGGCACCACTTCACATCAAGTAGGATGGCTGTAGTAAAAAAGAAAAATGAAAATGGCAAGTGTTAGCAAAGATGTTGAGAAATGCACTGCTGGCAGGAAAGTAACATGGTGCAGACACTGTGCAAAACAGTCTGGCAGTTCCTCAAAAGGTAACAGTAAGAATTAACACAGGACACAGAAATTTCACTTCTAGGCATATACCTAAGAGAACAGAAAACACACGTTTACACAAAAACTTTAATATAAATGTTCATAGCAGCATTATACATAATAGCCAAAATGTAGAAATGATACAAATGAACATCAGCAGGTGAATGTGTAAACAAAATGTGGTATAGGCATATTATGAAATAGTATGCAGCTGTAAGAAGGAATAATTTATTTATATGCCACAATGTGAATAAACCTCTAAGACATGCTAAGTAAATGAAATTAGATACAGAAGACCACACGTTTTATGATTATGTGTAGAAGAAATGGATAAATGCGGGAAGTAGATTAGTGGGTGCCTGGCGTTATGGGGGAGAACAGGGACTGACTAGAAATAGGTGACAGAAATGTTCCAAAATTAGATTGTGGAGAAAGTCGTGACAGGAAAGAATATATTAACCAAA
>NW_007774086.1:0-1213 GCF_000696425.1 Galeopterus variegatus | reverse complement strand
ATTTTTAAGAGTGAGAAAGATTCACAAAGACTGAAACGTTTTTCTGTTCTCCTTTATTTTTTTCTCATTCTCAAAGTTAGAAAACCTCAAAACAAACTTGAAAACAAAATACTTTCAGAATGTGAAGTGAAGTTGCATAAAAATATTACTCTATGTAGTTCTTTTCGGTGGAGAGTTCAATTTTGGAGAGAGAAGAGTTCACATATTAGCTCTGCTGCCATTTAACTGAATAGAGAATGAAGTAAAATTTTTTTCTTAGTGTTTTTGTTCTTAGTGTTTTCATGTGGTACTTTTCTTAACATGAAATAATGAAATGTATTTGTATTTCTCTCTGAAAACTAAAACAACTGATTACGACAGTTTTTGTTATGTGACCCTTCATTTTTGTGTGTGATGTGTCACTGGCCCTGATGAGAAAGAGATCCTCAAGTTTGCTTTAATCTGACTTCCAGGTAGGCTGTATTGAGGGTTCTGGAGCCTTATTACCTGTGTTATGTCTCCCTATGTGCCATAGAGTGTGTAGGTGCCCGTGGCACTGCAGTTCTCTCTGTTTTCTAAATAGAATTTTGACTGCGCTGGGCTGTTCTTCCTAAGATAATCAATCAAGCTTCTTTAGAACATCCTCCAAGGATTGACCTGAGGAGTTTATGTTGTTTCCATTAAAGGAAAAATTCCATCTACTCCTCTCCTCTGACTGACCTTATAAGACCTTCCTACCACGATTATTTTACATTTTCTAGGAAGCCAGTTTATAAATGCCAGGGCTAATGATCTTTCTGTCTCCTTTTCCTAAACAGTATTTATTATACACTGAATCATAACAATCATTTCCTATTAGTTTTCTGTTAGTATATTTTATCTTTCTTCCTCATATGTACATGCATTTTCTTCCCATAAGATGATGAACTCATTTGGAATAGACAACGATGTCACGGTTTTGGAGTTATACTGAATGAATTTGTGTTGAATTGAAAGGAATTGCCTACTCATGCGCATTTTGATCTTTAACCTTGCATCTCTGCTGCTGTGACAGACAGCAAGAAAAGTCACTGATGAATCACATTTCTTTTCAGAAAGTTCCAGTCCATAGAATTCAGTTCTTCTCTGTTATGCTGCTTTATTAACATTCCAAATTGAGTTTGGGGAATATAGTGGTTCTCATGGGCTGTATTTGTCCACATACTTTTGAAACACTAACAAAAGCATCTCCAGC
>NW_007774085.1:2431-4182 GCF_000696425.1 Galeopterus variegatus | reverse complement strand
AGTAGCCCCTACTCAAGCCTATATATTTACATTCTGATTTATTAGGATCATGCATGGTGCCAGATCAAGGAGTGTCCTTTATGCCAGTTTAAGGAGACTGGCATAGATCTCATGAGCACTGGGGTTTCATGGAATAGTTTTGAGTGACAGCTATCTAAGGAACCTAGAGAATTACATGGGCTGAAATCTCCAACATAGCCACTTGGAATGGGAGAATATACAGGTAAATAGAAGAGGAAAAGAGGGGATTGACCAAATAAGCTAAGACCTTGACCCGTCAGGCAAAACTTTAAATTTATTTACATCAAGATTTTGTGTACCAAACCCTCACACAGACAGCAAGCAACCAGATATTTTTGCTTTTTCCCACCCTATGTTCTCAGTTATGAGAAACAATAATTAAGCCTAGGATCTGGGGTCATATTTGATTAGTAAAGACTTTAGAACTCAGTTATCCTGGAAGGTTAGGAACAAAGGGAAGCTGTCACATAGATGGCTGGTACTGGCATCACCCTGCCTTGCAAGGCTCAAGCAAAGGCTGGTAGAAGGGTGGCATATTTAAATTTTACAGTAGCTCCTTTCCAATTCTCTCTTGGTATTAGTCCACCTTTTGATCATGAGTATCAAATTTCAGCACACTTCTTTCCTAACTACCACATTTTCATCTCAAAAAGGAAGGGGTTAGTTGTTCAAACTATTAGCTGCTCCTCCTCAGGTCTTCTCTCCTATGGAGGATGTTATTGCACGCACCATGGACATCAAGCTTGACTGTGTGACCTGCTTTGCCCAATAAAATGTAACCACAAGTAATATGCTACTTCCACACAGTAACTTGGAAGTAACAAGCCAGCATATCCTAGGCAGTAGCTATCCCTTCCCCTATATGCCCAAGCAAAGAGGACATGGACCAGAGTCACAGTCAACCCACAAAGGATATGTAATCTAAGCAAGAAATCAAACTTTATTGTTGCTGGCTGCTAAGATTGGGGTATTGTTTGTTACTGAAACATAACTTAGGGAAAGCTAGCTGATACGTAGACACTTAGAAGGAAACAATAAAATGGACAAGGAAACAGTAGTATAACATATGAATAAAACCAACCAACAAACACTAATGGAATGAAAATGTAACACTAAATAATCTCTTGAATCTCCTTCCTTCTCTGAACCAGGAACTGCAAATTGAAATGCCTACTTTGGCCAGATAGGTAAAATAAATTTAGGAAGCATTCCCAAAACAAGTGCTGAGGAGTATAGTACCTGCCTAATTACATTTTCTTTGAAAATACTTCTAGAGCAAGCAAAGTACATGCGCCACCTGTACTCGTCACCCCCTTCCTATACTCTTTGTTTGTGGCTACCTTTCTTTTTTTTTAAAAGATGACAAGTAAGGGGATCTTAACACTTGGTTTGGTGTTGTCAGCACAATGCTCAGCCAGTGAGCTAATCAGCCATACCTATATAGGGATCTGAACCTGTGGCCTTGGTGTTATCAGCACTGCACTCTCCTGAGTAAGCCACGGGCCGGCCCTGTGGCTACCATTTTGATCAAAATCAGGTTTCTGAAATCATGAGCACTTACATGGGAGAAGCCCTGAGAAAACTGAAAGCAGTTTTGAAATGGGTCTAGATAACTTCTAGAGGTGCTTCCCATACTGGTCACACATGTTATGTGAGTTCCCATGGTGGTTACAAGCAGGGGGTTTTAAGTTAGACCTAGTTTGGGGTCTGTTTCAGTCCATTTTCTGTAG
>NW_007774085.1:0-1005 GCF_000696425.1 Galeopterus variegatus | reverse complement strand
CATCCTTGATAAATGTGAGCTGTTGCCAATATTATTATTGTTGTTATTGGGATTTTTTTGGTTTTTTGTTTTGTTTTGTTTTGTCCTTTTTGAGACCGGCTGCACTGCGCTCAGCCAGTGAGCGCTGTGAGCGCACCGGTCATCCCTATATAGGATCCGAACCCGCGGCGGGAGCGGCTGCTGCACTCTTGTTGTTACTGTTATTATTATTTCTCTTTGTTATGGACTGATTCCTGGAGCTGACACCCTCTTGCAAAGGTAGTTTAAAAATAACGCAGAGGCTACAAGTCTTCTTAAAATACATTTTAAAGGAAAATCACTAATATGGCTTCAACTCTATATTATACAAATGATCAAATTCCTGTGCCCTTCTTCAAGTTCTTCTCGAAAGGCAATATGTGGAAATATTCGGTAAATTCAATTTTCATCCTTCTAGACATCGCTAAAATTAATACTTGTTTTTCTTTCTCTTCTCTTTCCCTCTGCTCTATGTGTGATGAGAAAAAAAAATTTTAGGGAAGAAAAGTTAGATTCGTAAACTGGTTTTCCAATTACTGAGCTTCTACAAAGAAAGATGCTATAATTGCTCAAGGTGAAGGGAAGAGAAAGAGATAAGAAAGTAAATTATCATGAGGATCGATGGTAGAAGCTCCTGAAGGCCCAGGGAGCACTCATCCCATCTTACCTGTCAGACATGAGGAAATAAACCTGCACCAGAAAATGCTTGTGTGCAGTCATTCTTGGTCTAGATTTTCCTTTCCTGCTTTCACACACACACACACACACACACACACACACACACATTACAAAGAATAACTTTGTCCTGAGGTTCCTGCCAGGTGGGGGATAAGGCCAGAGAATGGGAGTTGCCCTGCTGATTATGAGTGGCAAGAAAAAGCATGGTAAATCAAAATGAAACGAGAAAGACACAGAAAGGTACACTTTGATTCATTGTTATTTCCCACATCCTATTCCTATCTTGGATTACAGACTGTATCTTTAGAA
>NW_007774084.1:3418-4182 GCF_000696425.1 Galeopterus variegatus | reverse complement strand
CTCAAAGTGGGTTAAAGATTTATATATAAGACCCCAAACTATAAAACTACTTAAAAAAAAACTCACAGGGGAAACACATCAGGATGTAGGACTAGGCAAAAACTTTCTGAACATAACCTCCAAAGCATAGGCAAGAAAAGAAAAGAAAAAACAAAAAACAAAAAACAAAAAAACAAAACAAATGGGATTATGCCAAACTAAAAAGCTTCTGTACAGCAAAAGAAACAGTTAACACAGTAAAAAAAAAAAAAAAAACCCTACAAAATGGGAGAAAATGTTTACAAACTATGCATCTGACAAAGGATTAATATAAAGAGTATACATGGAACTCAAAAAACTTAACATTAAAAAAACAAGTTACCTGATTAAAAAATGGGAAAGGACCTGAATAGGCATTTCTCAAAGGAAGATACACAAATGGCCTATAGACACATGAAAAATGTTCAACGTATGTAAGTATCAGGGAAATGCAAATCAAAACCACACTGAAATATTATCTCATGCCATTTAGACCAGCCAATATGAAAAAATCAGCCTATCAAATGTTGGCAAAGATGTATAGAAAGGAGAAACTTCCTACACTGTTGGTGGGACTGTAAATTGGTTTGGCCATTATGGAAAACAGTGTGGAGTTTCCTGAAACTACTTATAAAACTGACATATGATCCAACAATCCTGCTTCTGGGTCTATACCGAAAGAAAGGGAAGCCATCATGTTGAAGGGACACCTGCACTCCCATGTTTATTGCAACTCTGTTTACAAT
>NW_007774084.1:0-2560 GCF_000696425.1 Galeopterus variegatus | reverse complement strand
TATTCTTTACTAAAAATGGCTCAGAGTTCAATTAATATAGGCTATCGTTGTTAATGGTTTTTGTTATGTATTATAAATTTATTACAATTTTTGTTATTAATCACTTTCTTTTCCAGGATAATTTTGCTATTCTTTCCTACTTTTTGAGTTAAATACTTTTCACATATTTTCATCATTTTTTGTTTGTTGTGTTTTGTTTTGTTTTTGCTGGCCAGTACCGGGATAAAACCCTGGACCTTGCTGTTATCAACATCATGCTCTAACCAAATGAGCTAACTGACCAGCTTAGTTTTCTAGTGATATTTTTAATACAATTTGGCCTAGTCAACCAGATTTTGGATACGATGATATTCTATTTTTTTTTTTTTTTTGTCTTTTTCCGTGTCAGGCAACAGATCGCAACCCTCAGTGTTGCCCCCGTACCGGACCGGGGACCGGCAACGGGATTGCAACCCTCGGCGTTGCTCCCGCGCCTCGCTCAGCCAGTGAGCGGGAACCGGTCTGTATATGGGATCCGAACCCTCGGGCGGGAGCGCCGTCGCGCTTCCCAAGCGGCGCACTTATCCAGTGCGCCACCGGGCCGGCCCTGATATTCTATTTTTTAAGAGATGTTTTAGAGATATTTAGAGATATTTAAGAGATATTTATGTCTTCTGTTGGATATATTTTTTTTGTTACAATTGTTTAATAAATTAATTTATGCATATGGATAAGAAACAAAACTATAACTTCTTTTTACCCTAGAACTCTATTATCCTTTGAAGGGCAACATCTTAATAAGTCTTGGTTATCTCTCCTTAAATATGGAAAAAACAAATAAATAAACAAAAAACCTCAAGACTATAGAGATGGAGTTGCCAGGTAAAAGGGCATATGCATTTTTAACTACAGTAGATATTTTCAAATTGTCATTCAAGGAGATTTTGAAAAATTATCATTCTACCTATCCCTATGAGAGTGCTTAGTTACACCAGAAATCATGTTTTTAAAATTTCCAACTGGATAAGGTTTTGCTGCTGTTGGTTGTTGGTGGTGGTGATGGTATTTTCTTTTTTATTACCTTTTGATTTTCTTGTCTTTGCATATTTTATGTATTGATTTCTACCTCTCCAAATGTATTGCAAATAGTGAATGGTCAATATTAAAAAAATGTTTTTCTGTCTATTATAATATTAACATTATTATAGCTTTTTCCCTTGTTGATTTACACTGATTGTATGTCTGTTTCCATTCTTTCCAGTTTGAATTTTCTGTGTCAATTTGCATTAGGGCTTGGGTTAAAAGAACATCAAGCTGTTTACAATGCAATGGGAAAAACTCTACATTTTAATTCAGAATTTTAACTTGTCATGTTTTCTGGAATAAATGACCTTTGCTTTCTTGTTTCTTCTCTTTCCTTTCATGTCTTTTTTTGAATTGACACAGTTTTGTTCTGCTCCATTTTGTGTATAATTTTATAAATTTATACTTATTTCTATACTTTCAGTGGTTTCTTAAATTTTAACATTTATATAGAAACTTGTTTCTTTCAAATTTTAGAGTTAAGGTAGAATGATAATCTCAGAATGATATTTCCCCTTTTAACTCATCCCTTGGTAAAATTATCCAGAAATAATGTTCATTATTTCTTAGCCAAGATAAGGAAAACAACCTAAGTGTCTATCAATAGATGAATAAGTAAAAAAAATGTGGTATATAAATAAAATGGAATATTATTCAGCCTTACAAGAGAAGGAGATGCTGCCCTTTGTGACAAGATGAATGAACCTGGAGGATATTGTAAATGTAGAAGACCCTCACACTCAAATATAACTGTGGAAATAACTTTCCTTCCCCTTTGTAGCTAGACCTTAATGAGTAACTAAGATTTTATCACAAGCAGAATCATGTGCACCCCAGTCATTTGGAAATAAGATGGGGCCATGTGGGACTTAATGATAGCATCCCAGAACAGAAACCAGATAAGACCTTGGCACCACAGATAACTTCAGATAGCAGCTGAACTTCACACTTGAAGACCCTAATCCTGTTTCCTTGAATGTAGCCACTGACATATCTACATATATAAAAACTGCATCCCTCAGTTGATAGAGGAGGCAGTGGGACTTTATCCTGTCTCCCAGTTCACATACTCTGTAATAAAGATCTTGATAAAATCCAATCTATTATTTCTCCTTTATAGATTTTGCTTCTAGTGGCTTGTCTTTTCTTTGTGCTAGTTTTTGATTACTGATTTAGTCTGGTTGTCTTACTTCTATTCAGATTTTCTATTTCTTCTTGAATCAGGTGGTAGTCTGTGTCTTTATAGAAGTTTTCCACTGCATCTATGTTATTTAATATTGTCATATTGTTGTTCAGAGAATTTCCTTATAATCATTTCTTTTTTTTTTTTCCTTTTTGTCTTTTTTTTTTTTTTACTGACCGGTAACGGGATTGCAACCCTCAGTGTCGCGCCCGTACCAGGGACCGGCAACGGGATCGCAACCCTCAGTGTCGTGCCCCGCACCGCACTCAGCCAGTGAGCAGGAACTGGTCTCCACATGGGATCCGAACCCTCGGT
>NW_007774083.1:0-4183 GCF_000696425.1 Galeopterus variegatus | reverse complement strand
AATGTATTGTATACTTGAAGTTGCTAAGAGTAGATCTTAAGTATTCTCATCAAACACACGCGTGCAGGCATGCACACACGCACACTATATAGTAACTATTTCAGATAAGAATGCATTAAATAGCCTGGTTGTGGTAATCTCTTCGAAATGTGCATGTGTATGTATATTGAATCATCACCAGACCTGTGGCAGCACGTGCTGTGTGGCGCCATCATGCCCCAGCAGATGGCCATGATTTTTTCTTTTTCTTTCTTTCTACATAGTTAATCAATATAAATACTGACAGTTATTGATCATTAGCTTCTCAGAGGTTTCTTATCTCTTAAATCACTCTAATAATGTTCCCATAAACTATAGATTGTTTACCATTACTCTTCCTCGTGTACTATAGCTGTCACACTATTAAGTAGTATCATCTTTGCCATCTGTGAAAAAATATAATTTTTGTATAAAATGAAGGACATAATTCTTTTCACGACCAACATTAACATTCCATATTGCAATCAACACTTTTCTAGAAGCACAGAGTAGAATGGTCCTTGCTAGGGGCTGGTGGAGGGGAATATGGGGACATATTGATAAAAGGGCACAAACATTCAGTTATATGATAAATAAGGTCTAGACACCTAATGTAGAGCATGGTGACTACTGTTAATAATAATGTATTGTATACTTGAAGTTGCTAAGAGTAGATCTTAAGTATTCTCATCAAACACACGCGTGCAGGCATGCACACACGCACACTATATAGTAACTATTTCAGATAAGAATGCATTAAATAGCCTGGTTGTGGTAATCTCTTCGAAATGTGCATGTGTATGTATATTGAATCATCACCAGACCTGTGGCAGCACGTGCTGTGTGGCGCCATCATGCCCCAGCAGATGGCCATGATTTTTTCTTTTTCTTTCTTTCTTTCTATTTCTTTTCTTCTTCTTCTTCTTTTTTTTTTTTTTCTTTTTGCAAAAATAACAGGGCAGAAAGGTGTGCTCCAGGCAGGCAGGTCGGGGGCAAGGCGTGCTGCCTTCTGGGGGGTCCCCAGAGAAGCTGCCCAGCCGAGGACGCAAGGAAGGCCGGACAGGCTGTGGCCCAAAAATGCAGCACGTCCGCAGGAGGGCTCAGCAGAACTTCCAGTGGTTTCCACACTCGTTGCTGATAATGAAGATGGTCATGGGCTCGTTGGAGCTGCGGGTTTGTACCTGCGTGTAGGTGCAGTTCTTTCTGCACTTGCCGCAGGTGAACAGGTCAGTCTGCGTGCAGACCATGTGGGTCATCTGGTACTCGTGGATGGCCTGTTTGGTCATGGCCTTGCAGATGTCCTTCAGCTTATCGCTGGCATCATCCGACAGCATCCAACGTCATCAGGGCGATCTGCTGGGTCATAATGGCGCCAAACAGCACATTTCACGGCAGGTCCGGGTTCTACATCTGCAGTCTGCACAATTTCTATTTTTCAATTATACCTCAGTAAATCTGGGGAAAAAAGACTCTCCTCTCTTTTAAACAACTCAAGACAGTTGTGTAATGTCATATCATCATGATTCATGGTAGATGTTGAGCAAAAATAAAATATGCAGAATTCTTGAAATTTTGAGAAATGTTGCTTTTTTTTTACATTTATTTGTACATATTTGTTGGGTACAGTGTGTTGTTTCAATGCATGCATATACTGCACAATGATTCACTGTGGTAGACAGCATAGTTTAGTACCCATTAGTCCACCATTTTTCCTCTTCCCCACTCCTCCCCATGCTTCTAGTAACCATTATTCTACTCTATGTCTATGATAACAACTTTTTTTAAAAATTTCACATGTGAGTGATGTCATATGTTATTTCTTTATTTGTGCCTGACTTATTTCACTTAACATGATGATTTCCAGGTCCATTTATGTTGCTGCAAATGATAGGAGATCATTTTTTTAATAGCTGAGTACTGTTCCATCATGTATATATACCACAGATTTTTTATCCATTCATCTGTTGATGCATATTTAGGTTGATTCCATCTCTTGGCTATTGAGAATAGTGCTGCAATGAACATGGTAGTGTAGATATCTTTTTGATGTATTGATTTAATTTCCTTTGGGTATATGCCCAGTAGTTAGATAGCTAGGTCATAAGGTAGATGTATTTTTAATTATCCGAGGAACTTCCATAGTGTTTTCCACAGTGGCTGTACCAATGTACACTCCCACCAGCAATGTAAGAGAGTTCCTTTTTCTCTGCATCTTCACCAGCATTTGTTATTTTTTGTCTAGTTGATAATAGCCATTCTAACTGGAAGGAGATGAATATCTTAATGTGGTTTTAATTTTCATTTCCCTGATGATTAGTGGAGCTGAGCATTTATTTCATGTTCCTATTGGCCATTTGTATGTCTTCTTTTGAGAATTGTCTATTCAGGTTCTTTACCTGTTTTTAAATTGGATTATTATTATTTTTTTCCTTTTGAGTTGCTTGAGTTCCTTATGTATTCTAGATATTAGCTTCTTGTCTGATGTGTGGTTGGCAAACATTTTTTCCCATGTTGTAGAATGTCTCTTCACTTTGTTGATAGTGTTGCTTGCTGTGCAGAAGTTTTTTAGTTTGATGTAGTCCCATCTATGTGTTTAGTCCCATCTATGCTTTAGTGGCCTGTGCCTTTGCAGTCTTGCTCAAAAAAACACTGCCTACTCCCGTTTTGTGTAGCATTTCTCCTATTTTTTTCTAGTAATCTCATAGTTTCAGATCTTAAATCAAGTCTTCAATCCACTTTGAGTTTATTTTTGAGTATGGTGAAAGACAGGAGTCTAGTTTCAATCTTCTGCTTGCAGATATCCAGTTTTTCCAGCATCATTTGTTGAAGAGGCTGTCATTTCCCCATTGTATATTTTTGGCATCTTTGTCAAAAATAAGTTGGTTGTGTGTATGGTTTAGTTTGGGGCTCTCTATTCTATTCCATTGGTTAATTTGTCTGTTTTTATTCCAGAACCATGGTGTTTTGGTTACTATAGATTTATCGTACATTTTGAGGTACAAAGTGTGAAGTCTCCAAATTGCTTCTTTTTGTTCAAGATTGCTTTCACTATATGGGGTCTTTTGTGGTTCCATACAAATTTTAAGATCATTTTTCTATGTGGAAATGTCATGAGTATTTTGATAGGGATTGTGTTGAATGTATAGATTGCTTTGGGTACTGCAGACGTTTTTATGATGTTAATTCTTCTGACCTATGAACATGGGATATCTTTCCATTTATTTCTGTCCTTTTAATTTTTTTCACCAATGTTTTATGGTTTTCATTGTAGAGGTCTTTCACTTCCTTGGTTAAATTTATTCCTAGGTAATTCATTATTTTTTTTGGTAGCTATTGCAAATGGGATTACTTTCTTGATTTCTTCTTCAGCTATTTCATTGTTGGTATATAAAAATAGTATTGATTTTTGTTGAAATTTGTATACTGCCACTTTACTGAATTCGTTTATTAGTTCTAGTAATTTTTTGGTTGAGTCTTTAGAGTTTTCTATGTATATGATCATGCCATCTGCAAACAGGAATAATTTGACTTCCTCCTTTCCTATTTGGGTGCCCTTTATTGCTTTCTCTTACCTTATTGAACAAGCTAGAAGTTTTAATACTATGTTGAATAAGAGTTAGAAAGTGGGCATCCTTGTCTTGTTCCAGATCTTAGAGAAAAAGCCTCCAGTTTTTTCCATGCTGTATGATATTAGCTGTGGGTTTTCCACACAAGGCCTTTATTGTACTGAGATATATTCCTTCTATACCTAATTTGTTGAGTGTCTTTTTATCATGAAGCGGTGTTGGATTTTATCAAATGCTTTTTCTGCATCTATTGAAATGATCATATGGATATCTTCCTTCATTCTGTTGATGCAATGTAACACCTTTATTGATTTGCTGATGTCGAACCATCCTTGCGTGCCTGGGATAAAACCCATTTAATGATGATGTCTGATCTTTCCAACGTGTTGCTGGATTTTGTTTGCTAGTATTTTGTTTAGGATCTTCAGATCTATGTAGATTAGAAATATTGATCTGTAGTTTTCTTTTATTGGTGTATCATTTTCTGTTTTTGGTATGAGGATAATGCCAGCCTTGTAGAATGAGTTTGGAAGTATTCCTTCCTCTTCAATTATTTGAAAGAATTTGAGAAGAATTAAATTAAATATTTGGTAGAATTC
>NW_007774082.1:2139-4183 GCF_000696425.1 Galeopterus variegatus | reverse complement strand
ACCCATGGCCTTGGTGTTATCAGCACCGCACTCTACCGAGTGAGCCACGGGCCGGCCTTGTGGTTTGTTTTAAACTAGTACATTCCCCCTACTTTTTTCTCTCTTCTTGACTTTAGTTTTTGAAGGGTTGAGGCCAATTGTCCTACATTATGGATTTACCCTATTGTTTCTTCTTTGTCTTCAGTGTCCTAAATTCCCTGTAAACTGCAAGATGGCACAAAAGACCTGATTAGATTCCGATTAAGCATTGTTTGTGAAAATACTTTGTACCTGATAAAGATTGAACTGTGTCTCCCCAAGTTTAATGTATTAGAAGCTTCATCCCCACTGTGACTATTGGGAGGGTGGGAAATCCTATTATGGTAATTGAAAGGTGGGGCCTTGAAGAGGTGGATTGGATTGTGATTCACTATGCCTAGTGAATGGATGGATCCATTCATTGAGTAATAAATTTATAGATTAATGGTGGGCATGGGCATGGTTTTGATGACTTTAAAAGGAGCCACCTGAAAAGGTTAGCTCTCTCTCTCGTCTGCCATTTGAGACCCCTGTGTTGCTGTAAAGCCACCACCAAAGAAGACCTCAGTAGATGTGTTCCCTGGACTTTGGACTTCCCAGCCTCTGAAACTGTAAGCAATAAATTTTGTTTTCTTACAAATTATGCAGTTCCAGGTATTTTGTTATAAGCAATGGAAATGGACTAATACAGTACCCATCGATGATCTTTATGTTTTAGAATGATCACCTATTGCCTGGACAGGATGATAATTTTTTTTGCCAGCTGGCCAGTATGGGGAATCTGAACCTGTGATCTTAGCGTTATAAAGCTGCATATTAACCAACTGAGCTAATTGGCCAGCCAGTAGGAAGATAATTTAAAAATCTACCTCGGGGGCTGACCAGTTAGCTCACTTGTTAAATGTGGCACTGATAACACCAAGGTCAAGAGTTTGGATCTCTGTACCGGCCAGCCACCAAAAAAAAAAAAAGCTAATAAATAAATAAATAAATACAAATCTACCTCAGATCAAGTCACTCTTTTCTCAAAACCCCTTAAGGGTTTTTTCTCACTTGCTTTCTTGCCCTTCCTTTATGCACCAGACACACATCAGCCTCAGGAGTTTTGTTCTTTTCTCAGGCATCCACATTACCTGCCCCTCCTTAGGAGGAGCCCTTCTCAAGTGGCACCTTCTCAGGGAGCCTTACCTGGCAACTCTGTCTAAAATTGTACCCACTCCCCCTCCAACCAGATACTCCCTATATTAGTTTCCTCTGGCTCCTGTAACAAATTACCACAAACATGGTAGATTAAAACAACGGACAATTGTTCTCTCTTAGTTCCGGAGGGCAGAAGTCTGAAATCAAGGTGTAGGCAGGGCCGCACATCCTCCAGAGGCTCTAGGGGATATTTCATTCCTGTCTCTTCCAGTTTCTGGTGGCTTCAGGCATTCTTTGGCTTAAGGCAGCATCACTCTAATGTCTGCCTCTGTGGTCACAGTGCCTCCTTCTTTTCTTTAATTTTTTTTATTGTGGTAAAAAACACATAAAACTTACCCTCTTAACCATTTTTTTAAGTGTACAGTTTAGTTGTGTTAAGTATATTAATATTGTTATGAATAGATCTCCAGAACGTTTTCATCCTGCAAATCTGAAACTGTACCCATTAAATAACAATTTCTCATTGTCCCCTGTCCCTAGCCCCCGAGAACTACTATTCTGCTTTCTGCTTCTATGATTTTAACTACTTTAGATACTTCATATAAATGGGATCATACGGTATTTGCCTTTCTGTGACTGACTTATGTCACTTAGCATAATGTCCGTAACGTTTATCCCTGTTGTAGCATGGATCAGAACTTCATCCCTTTTTAATGGTTAAATAATATTCCATTGTCTATATACACCACATTTTGTTTATCTATTTATCCATTTACAGACATTTACATTGCTTCCATCTCTTGGCTACTGTGAATAATGCTGCTATGAATATGGCAGTGTGGACATCTCTTCCACATCCTGATTTTGGTTCCTTTGGCTATATACC
>NW_007774082.1:0-1352 GCF_000696425.1 Galeopterus variegatus | reverse complement strand
CCTTTTTAATGGTTAAATAATATTCCATTGTCTATATACACCACATTTTGTTTATCTATTTTTCCATTTACAGACATTTACATTGCTTCCATCTCTTGGCTACTGTGAATAATGCTGCTGTGAATATGGCAGTGTGGACATCTCTTCCACATCCTGATTTTGGTTCCTTTGGCTATATACCCAGAAGTTGGACTGCTGAATTGTATGGTAGTTCTATTTTTATTTATCTTTTTTGGCAGCTGGCTGGTACAGGGATCAAACCTCAGACATTGGTGTTTTCAGCACCACACTCCAACCAACTGAGCTAACTGGCCAGCCTCAGCCCATTATTTTAAAATTTTTAACACTTGTTATTTTGTTTCTGCTTTATTTTTTAAATAGTAGCCATCCTAATAGATATGAGGTATTTCTGTGTCTCTTATAAGGACACCTGTCATTGGATTTAGCACCAATTGATAATCCAGGATTATCACATCTCAAAATCCTTAATTATATCTGCAGAGACCCTTTTTCCAAGTAAGGTCACATTCACAGATTTCAGGAATTCAAACATGGACATATCTTCTTGCAGCCACCTTTCAACTAAACTCCCTTTCCTCTTCCCTGCCTTATTTTTTTCTTTGACACTTATCTCCATTTGACATGCTATATATATATATATAGATTTTTTAAAATTTATTTTATTTGCATACAATAATCAAGATAAAGCCATGAGGACAAGAAGTTTTGTTGGTTTTGGTCACCATTGTGTTCCCAGGGCTAACGACAGTGATTGGCACAAAGGGCTGCTCAGCACACAGTGCCTGAGCAAGTGACAGAAGTGGCCTAGACACAAATCTTAGACAAACTCTGGCAGAAATTGCCCCACCACCTCTGAGGGGAAATATTTCTGGATCTGGGCAATTAGATTACTAGGTAATCTAAGGTAAGTTTTCTAAAGTGGGTAATGTAATGTCCTTCAGTCAGGACAAATTTCAAGGTCCTCTTTAAAAAAAAAAATACAGAGTTACTGATACAAATACAATTTGTCTCCAAAGTAAATTAGGATTCCTTGGAGAAATGGCTGCTTTTGTGTCTAGGGCAGGAAATATACAAAATGAAAAGCAAGGAAGACCCTAAAGACTACCAGGATTGTGTCAAAAGGACACAGGAACAACTGAATGTCTGATGAGACAATCTGAACATTAAAAAAAGGATAATGTACTTAATGGGTTAAAGCACATCAAATATTTAAAAATCCATAAGTTCATAATAATACTGCCTCTTTCCCTCAGAAAAACCCAAATTAGTCAGTTAAGAGTTTTATGGGGATCAATCCATCATTCTTAAAAATTGATAGATAGGGCCGGCCC
>NW_007774081.1:0-4183 GCF_000696425.1 Galeopterus variegatus | reverse complement strand
GGGGATCTTAACCCTTGACTTGGTGTTGTCAGCACCATGCTCAGCCAGTGAGCCAACCGGCCATCCCAATATAGGACCCGAACCCGTGGCCTTGGTATTATCAGCACCGCACTCTCCCGAGTGAGCCACGGGACGGCCCTCCTATGTAGTTTTTGTGTGAATGTATGTTTTCATTTCTCTGGAATAAATATCCAGGAGTACAGTTCTTGGGTCATATGGTTGTTGCATGTTTAGTTTTTAATGAAACTGCCAAACTGATTGCCACCAGCAATGTATGAGTGATATACTTTCTTTGCATTCTTGCCAGCATTTGGTGTTGTCACCATTTTTAATTTAGGCATTCTGATAGGAGTATAGTAATATATCATGTGGTTTTAATTTGCATTTTCCTAATGAACTAATAATGTTGAACATTTTTTCATGAGCTTGTTAGGCATCTGTATATCTTCTATGAAATTTCTTTCATGTCTTTCATTCCTATTCAATTGGATTGTTTTTTCACTATTGCGTTTTGAGAGGTATTTATATATTTTAGACACCAGTCCTTTGTGAGATATGTAATTTGCAAATTTTTTTTTTTTTTAATTCCTTTTTGTCTTTTTTACTGACCGGTAACGGGATCGCAACCCTCGGTGTCGCGCCCGTACCGGGGACCTGCAACCCTCGGTGTCGCGCCCGTACTGGGGACCGGCAACGGGATCGCAACCCTCGGTGTTGCGCCCACACCGTGCTCAGCCAGTGAGCGGGAACCGGTCTCCACATGGGATCCGAACCCTCGGTGGGAGTGCCGCCGCGCTCTCAAGCGGCGCACTCTCCAGTGCGCCACCAGGCCGGCCCATAATTTGCAAATATTTTATCCTAGTCTGTGTCTTGTCTTTTCATCCTCCTAACAGGCCTTTTGCAGAACAAAAGTTTTTAATAAAGTCCAGTTTATCAATTTAAGTTTGTGTTCCATTTTGAGTTTTTGTATAAAGTTAATTTTTATATCAGCTTGAGGTTTATTTATTCATTTATTTTTGCCTGTGAATGAACAGTTGCTCCAGCACCATTTGTTGAAAGACTGTCTTTCCTTCATCAAATTGCTTTTGTACTTCTGTCAAAAATTAAGTTGGGTATATTTGTACTGGTTTATTGCTGAGTTCTCTGTTCTGTTCCATTGATGTAGGTGTCTAACTTTATTAATATCATACAATCTTGATTACTGTGGATATGTAATAAGATTTGTAATTGGGTGGATAGAATATTCCCTCTTTATTCTTTTTAATTTAAAAAGATTCATTTGCCTTCCCATATAAATTTTAGATAAATCTTGCTGAGATTTTGATAGGAATTGAATTAAACCTGCATATTTGTTTGGGGAGAATTGACATCTTAGACTCTTCTAGTCTATGAACACAGTATGTCTCTCCATTTATTTAGATCTTCTTTGATTTCTTTCATCAACATTGTGTAGTGTTCATCATGCAAGTCCTGAATATGTTTTGTTAGATTTACACCTAAGTATTTTATTTTTTGGAGCAATTATAAATGGTATTGTATTTTAATTTTGGTGTCCATGTGTTCATTGCTGGCATATATAAATACAATTGATTTTCATATGCTGATCTTGTGTCCTGCAATCTTGTTGAACTTTAGGAGTTTTTTGTAGATCCCATGAGATATTCTACATAAACTATGCAATCTGTAAATATTTTTTTCCTTCTCTTTTTTTTTTTTGGTGGCTGGCCAGTAAGGGGATCTGAACCCTTGACCTTGGTGTTACCAGTACCGTGCTCTCCCAAGTGAGCTAACTGGCCAGCCCTATTTCTTCCTTTTAGAGCTGTGTGACTTTTATTTCCTTTTCTTGCCTTATTGCACTGGCTAGAAATTCCAGTACTACGTTGAATAGGAGTTCTGAGAATGAACATCTTTGCCTAGAGTCTTTCACCATTATGTATGTTAGCAGGAAGTTTTTCATAGATGCTGTTTGTTGAGGAAGTTCCTTTCTATTTCTGCTTTTCTGAGAGGTTTTTTAAAATCATGAATGGGTGTTGGATTTTGTCACATGCTTTTTCTGCATCAATTGATATGACCATGTGTTGTTTTTTTCTTTAGTCTGTTAATATGGTGGATTATATTGATTGATTTTTTAATATTAAACCAGTATCCTTGGAATAAAGCCCACTTGGTCATAGTGTGTAATTCTATAAATATATTGCTGAATTCTGTTTGCTAATATTTTGTTGATTTTTGCATCTGTATTCATGAGGGATATTAGTCTATAGTTCTTTGTTTTTTGTTTTATGTTTGTCTGGTTTTGGTATCAGGTAATACTAGCTTCATAAAATGAATGGAAAGTGTTTCTTCTGTTTTCTAAAAAATCTTATGTAGAATTTTTTTTTTTTAACATTTGGTAGAATTCTCTAGTAAAACCGTCTGGGCTTGGAGATTTCTTTTTTGGGAGTTTTAACACAACATATTCAGTTTCCTTAATAATTACAGGGTTATTCAAATTATCTGTGTTTTTTAGTGAAATCGGTCCGTTTTATATAAGTTATCAAATTATTGTTTGTAGAATTGTTGATAGTTTTCCTTGTTATCCTTTTGACATCTGCAGGATCTGTAGTGATATCCACTGTTTCATTTCTGATACTGTTAATTTTTACATTCTCTTTTTCTTTGTCAGTCTTGCCAGAAATTTGATTTTATCAATCTTCTTAAAGAAACAGATCTTTTTCTCATTGATTTTTATTGTTTTTCTGTTCCATTTCATTGATTTCTGTTGTTACTTTTATTATTTCCTTCTTTTGTAATGCTTTGGGTATATTTTGTACTACTTTTTTCTAGATTCTTGAGGTGGGAGCTTAGATTATTGGTTGATACCTTTCCTCTTCTCTAATGTAAGCATTTTAGTGCTATAAAGTTTCCTCTCAAGATTATCTTAATTGTGTCTCACAAATTTAGATACATTATATTCTATTTCCTTAAAAAATTTTTTTTTTAAATTTAAAAATTTCCCTTGAGGTTTCTTTCCTCTTTGACCCATGGATTATTTAGACGTGTGTTGTTTAGTTTTCATGTGTTTGGAGATGTTCCTGTTATCTTTCTCTTATTGATACCCAGTTTGGTTTCATTGTGGTCAGAGAACATATTCTGTATTTTTTCAATTATTTTAATCTATTAAGGTTTGTTTATGGCCCAGATATGATCTATCTTGGTATTTGTTTTGTGGGCACTCAAAAAGAACATGTATTCTGCTGTTGTTTTTTTTTTTTTCCTTTTTTTGTCTTTTTTCATGACCAGCAACGGACTGCAACCCTCAGTGTTGCGCCCGTACCGCACTGGGACCGGCAATGGGATCGCAACCCTCGGTGTTGCCCCCGCTCCTCGCTCAGCCAGTGAGCGGCCGGTCTGTATGTGGGATCCGAACCCTCGGCAGGAGCGTCACCACGCTCTCAAGCGGCGCACTATAGCAGTGCGCCACCGGGCCGGCCCCTCTGCTGTTGTTTAGTAGACTGTTCTATAAATGTCAATTAGATTCTGTTTGGTTGATGGTTGTCTTTGTTTGTGATGCTTTAACAGAATACCTGAGCCTGTGTGATTTATAACACAGAAATTTATTTTCTCACAGTCCTGGAAGTTGAGAAGTACAAGATCAAGGCGCCAGCATCTTGTGAGGGCCTTCTTGCTGCATCATCACATGATGGATGGTAGAAGGGCAAAAGAGACAAAAGGGGGCTGAGTTTGCCCTTTTGTGGCAGCATTAATCTCACCCATGAGGGTGGAGTCCTCATGGCCTAATCACCTGTCAAAGGTCTCACCTCTTAATATCATTAAATTGGCAATTAAGTTTCAACGTGAGTTTCAGAGGGGACAAACGTTCAGACCATGGCCATGGTATTGTTGATTTCTTCTGTATCATTGCTGATTTTCTGTCTAATTATTCTATTTATTGTTGAGAGAAGATTGATGACATCTCCCAACTGTAATTGTGGATTTGTTTATTTCTTCTTTTAGTCATGTTATTTTGCTTCTCTGCTGGTTGGTGCATACACATTTACGCTTACTATGTCTCAGTGAAATCACCCTTTTATCATTATATAATATTGCTCTCCATTTGTGGTAATTTTCTTTTTTTTAAATTTTTTTTTTAAAAGATGACTGGTAAGGGGATCTCAACCCTTGGCCTGGTGTTGTCAGCACC
>NW_007774080.1:2611-4183 GCF_000696425.1 Galeopterus variegatus | reverse complement strand
AATAAGATGTACAACCAATAACATAATCAAGATATAAAATATTTTCATCACACTCAAAAATTACCCCATTCTTTTTTGTAGTCAGTCCCTCCAACCCTACCCTGCTAGCAAGCGATGATCTGATTTTAGTCCCTATACTTTGCATTTTCTAGAATATGATATAAATTAAAGCATTTAGCATGCATTTAGATTTTTGAATCTGGCTTCATTCCTTAGCATAAGGTTCTTAAATTTCATTCATGTTGTAGCATTTATCAGTAGTTGGTTTCCTGTTAATGCTGGATGTGTTTTGCATTCTTCCAACAGCCTATGAGAGTTCCAAAAATGTCACGCCCTTGCCAACACATCATATTGCCTGGTTCATTTTATTTTTAAATCTCAGCCTTTCTAGTGAATGTGTAGTGAATTTTCATTGTGGTTTTAATCTGCATTTCTCTAATGACTACCATGTTGAGCATCTTTCCATGTGGCTATTTGCCATCTTTATCTCTTTTCAGCAAAATGTTTGTTTACATTTCTTGCCAATTTGTTGTTGGTTGTTTTACTACTTATCATTGAATCTTAAGATTCATAAGTCCTTTTTCATATATGTGTTTCACAGACATTTTTCTCTCATTTATGACTCATCTTTTCACTTTCTTGAGAGTATTTTTCAAAGATCAAGTTTTAAAATTTTGATAAAACTCTGCTTACTACTTTTTAAATTTTATACTTCCCTTTTTTTCTTTTAAATTAAAAATAAATGTTTGCTTGAGACAAGGTACAGAGATTTTCCTTTATGTTTAATTCCAGGTGTTTTATAGATTTAGGATTTACATTTTGGTGTATAATCCAATTGAAGTAATGTTTGTATGTGGTGAGTGTAGCAGTATAGGCCAAGGTTCTGTCTTTTTGCTTATTTTTTTTTCTCTTAGAAAAACAAATAAAACAAAAAATTGGTTGTTCAATTGTTCCAGCAATTTATGGTGGANATGACTCATCTTTTCACTTTCTTGAGAGTATTTTTCAAAGATCAAGTTTTAAAATTTTGATGAAACTCTGCTTACTACTTTTTAAATTTTATACTTCCCTTTTTTTCTTTTAAATTAAAAAGAAATGTTTGCTTGACACAAGGTACAGAGATTTTCCTTTATGTTTACTTCCAGGTGTTTTATAGATTTAGGGTTTACATTTTGGTGTATAATTCAATTGAAGTAATGTTTGTATGTGGTGAGTGTAGCAGTATAGGCCAAGGTTCTGTCTTTTTGCTTATTTTTTTTTTTCCCCTTAGAAAAACAAATAAAACAAAAAATTGGTTGTTCAATTGTTCCAGCAATTTATGGTGGAAAAAAAAATTCTTTCTCCACTGAATTATCTTGGCAACTTTGTTGAAATCGTTTAATGATATAACTATGGGTCTCCTGAGCTCTCTATTCTGTTTTATTGATCTGTATGACTATTCCACTTGTCACAGCATAATTTTTCATCAAATATTCTGAGATTGCATATGAAATGAATCTTTTGTCTAACTCAGTTCTCATTGATGCCCATCTCCACTTTACAGAATAGGTAAGCCCCAATTTAAAAAAAAAA
>NW_007774080.1:0-850 GCF_000696425.1 Galeopterus variegatus | reverse complement strand
CCGCACCGCACTCAGCCAGTGAGCGCACCGGCCATCCCTATATAGGATCCGAACCCACGGCAGAAGCGCCGCTGCACTCCCAAGCGCTGCCTCTCCCGAGTGCGCCACCGGGCGGCCTGAGATTCAGATTTCTTTACATACCCGGTGTGGCCAAAGTAGTCAGTTCTTTTGTTTGTTGTTTGTTTGTTTCCTTCTTGTAAGGAACTCCTTCTACACATGGATACATGCTTACAAGCTTGGAAATACCTGCAGCAGAGATCAGCCGAAGAGGCCAAAAGATTCAATAGGTTTTCTACAGTCTAATGAAAAGACTAGAGGTTAGCCGAACAGAGCAGGAAACCAGAAAAGAATCTGCAGCAAAATTCTATAATTAGTGGGGGCTAAGTCCCAGATACGTAGGGAGAGTCTCAGTTTATGCATATGATCCTGCCGTAATTATTGATAGTATCTCCTTTCAGCCTAAAGGTGTTTCAGTTGTAAGAACAAATTATATACTTCCTGTACCTTTCCATTTTATGAAAAGAACTTCTTGGTATATGATTTTTTTTTGTTTAATATATTTTATTATGAATATTCATGATATACAATGCTGATTGTCACCCCTCGTGGCGTGATGTGAGAGCTAGATTCATACTGGCAGCATTCCCACCACCAGAAATTGCTTTCGTACCCCATATCCCCCACTCAATTATCCCCAACCTCCCTCCTCCTCCCCCTTTCCTCCCACTCCGCTTTGTAGCCCTAGGGATGTTCTCTCCCTCTGCAAGTCTAATGCACCACTGTGGTCTGTCTTTCCTTCCTTCTTTCTCTCTTAGCTCCTACTTATGAGTGAGCACATGCTGTATTTATC
>NW_007774079.1:0-4184 GCF_000696425.1 Galeopterus variegatus | reverse complement strand
CACAGTTCTCTTCTTTCCTCTCTTGACTTTATTCTCAAGTCCCACACAACAGGACATTCATGTCCTAGTTGTTGATGGACACCATCAAAAAGAAAACACCTACTTCCTGGTATTTCCAGCTGTGGTCCTGAGCCTGACCCCCTTTTGTTTCAGTTAGCATACCTGCTTATTAATGAATCAATCAGTATGGCTGTGGGAAAGGAATAAATTTGATTAGCTTAGGCTGGGTCAAATGCTTGCTACTCTACCATATCGAATGAGAAGTGGAGAGTAATGATTTCCTGTGGGAAAATAATTGCATTGTTCCTGTACTGAAAATCAAGAGGAATGGCTGCTGGGCAGAAAATCAACCAGACCAAAAAATGTATGCCCTACAATGAGATTATAGATATATTTCAATTATTATTTTTCTTTGTGTATTATTCAAATTATTTAAAATGTGCACAAATTAATTTGAAATCATAAAATGTATAAATAAAAAAAATTAGTAAATATATTGTATGTTCTTTTATATATATTGAAAACAGAAGAAAAGATCCCATGAAAAAAGTAGATATATATGTGTACTCTATGTAAGGATCACTATTTCCTAGGTTCTTTCACTACTTGATATAAATCCACATTACTGGATTTAATATAAATTATTAAATTAGGTATATGATCTTAGAGTATATTATTAGAGATGGTATTATAAATTAAACTAGATAGAAAATTGGTAATCAATCAAAGTAGCTCAGCTCTTTTGTGAATGTAGAAAATCTCCACGGGATGTTTATGTTTTCCTCTTTTGCTTGACTATGTCTACAAAGTCTTTCTGTTACACTAATGCCTGATGTCATCGGTGAAGAAGATTCATTTCTAAATTCGTCAACTTTTTCGAGCCCTATAATCAAGAAACACCTAAAGAAAATAACCTTGATAATGATGATTTCAGAGAAAGTTATGCAAGTTAAAAAACTTAAATGTAATAATCATTTAATGACTATCTATTATATGCTATTACTCTGCTAAAATCCCTGGGAGAATTAAAGTATTTCTCTACAGTTGATAACCTTGGAGAGATATAAAAAATAAAAATCCAGGCAGTAAAGAACTAAATTAAATTAATCTCAAGACTGTAAGATACACAGATATTTCATGGAAACATTTTTAAAAAATAATCTATCGCTAGAATTTACCAACATCTAAGCATTTGAAGGTTATTCTTTCAATTTATAAAACATTCAGTGGTTCAGTAATATATTTCTCTAGAAACATTTTATTTACTCATGTTCATTACTTTAAAATTTTTTCTTATAAATTCCATTTTCAGTATTAAAATGACTTTAAATTCAGATCATGTAATAGTTAATAAAATATATACTGTCAATAGTGTGTATATAACCTTGCGTTAGCTCTTTCTACATTATTTTTGATTTCTCACTATGTGACCTGATTGCATTCTTTACTTATCAGCCTTATTTTTCCAATAAATTTCTTGATTTCTGGAGAGAAACTATCGAATGTAGGTAATGGCATTAAAATCATTTCTAAAGGAAATGAGAAATAGGCCATAGTTTTCTGTCTGTTCGGGGCCATTTAGGTATCTTGACAGTCAGTGAGAAAAGGTGCTCACTTCATCTAGAATAGAGACCTGCTTTGTAAATAAATATTATGAGAACATAACCATGTCCATTTGGTTATGTATTTTCTGTGCAGAGTTATGCAGTTGTGACAAAGACCAGGCAGTCAAGAAAGCCCATACTATTCTGTCTCTAACCCTTTATGGAATTAAAACTTGGCCAATATCGCTAGAATTTACCAGCATCTAAGCATTTGAAGGTTATTCTTTCAATTTATAAAACATTCAGTGGTTCAGTAATATATTTCTCTAGAAACATTTTATTTACTCATGTTCATTACTTTAAAATTTTTTCTTATAAATTCCATTTTCAGTATTAAAATGACTTTAAATTCAGATCATGTAATAGTTAATAAGAGATATACTGTCAATAGTGTGTATATAACCTCGCGGTAGCTCTCTACATTATTTTTGATTTCTCACTATGTGACCTGATTGCATTCTTTACTTATCAGCCTTATTTTTCCAATAAATTTCTTGATTTCTGGAGAGAAACTATCGAATGTAGGTAATGGCATTAAAATCATTTCTAAAGGAAATGAGAAATAGGCCATAGTTTTCTGTCTGTTCGGGGCCATTTAGGTATCTTGACAGTCAGTGAGAAAAGGTGCTCACTTTGTCTAGAATAGAGAACTGCTTTGTAAATAAATATTATGAGAACATAACCATGTCCATTTGGTTATGTATTTTCTGTGCAGAGTTATGCAGTTGTGACAAAGACCAGGCAGTCAAAAAAGCCCATACTATTCTGTCTCTAACCCTTTATAGAATTAAAACTTTGCCAATGTCTTATGTAAAGTATTCCCTTACTTCCATCATACTGATTAAATGAATATTACTGATATTCCCTAAGCCAAACCATAAGTATTCCAAGATGAGTAAATAGCAAATTACACAGGTTAATTTTTACCCTATATAAATTTTATCAAGCAAAAAAATCAGGTAACTAGTAAATAAAAAGTGGGCAACAAACAGAATCTGGTAGCTTTAGTGAATGTAAGCATTCTGTATATCAGTAATATTTAATCAGTGATCAGAAGACATATTTCCAGTATTAGGTATTTGAAATTTATTGGATAAATTATCTCTGAAACATTTCTTCATCTACAAAATGGAAATAACAGCAGTGTTCCCATTTTCAATAGGTATTGTGTCAATCAAATTAAATAAATTGCAATATCTAAAGCTCCATACACATATGTAGGAACTACTGTTTCTAATTATAATATTTGTATCTTGTAGGCAGAAAATTTCCCATTAGAAGATGAATTAAACCTACTTAAAAAGTATATGCTGTCTGTTTCAAATTCAGAGTACAATACAAGGCCATGTAGGACCTTTAGGCTTATTAACTCTTAATGAGCCAAATGATATTTGTTATATTTCTATATGCTGGAAGACCATGGTCATGCTATCTTTGTACACTCTATAATCTTTGGTTACACCCCACAAAGTGACTGACTCACTCAGTATGGCTACACACCTTCCAAGTGAGTTATAAATAACCAGAACAGGTGGCCCTTAAAATAATAGAAATAACTCAACCCTGATGGTACTTTTATTAAAATGTCCTACCTATGTTTAATCAAAGATGCTAACCTTGGCTTTGCCATCCTCCTCTGTCTCATGCCCAGTATGAAAGGTTTGTCTATGCCCAGATTCTGTTTCTGTCTTCTCACTAATTATGGGAAGTAAACTTGGCTTGCTGATTTCAACCACCTGTACTCTATGTTCATGTCTGAACATCCCCTGCCTTGGTTTGGCCCTTTATATGCATAATTTCCACTAACTTCTCATCCTATACTCACTGTTCTCTATGATAAAGACTTCATATATAAACATAGACATTTACATATAGATATCGGCAAAGATATTGATATAGATTATAGTCCTGCTCCTTCAGCTGGCCTGAGCCTCGGATTCTGGCCCATCCTGCTCTTCCTTCACTTGCTGCTTCTATTAACCTGGCATTAAACATGACCTTCCACATGATACCAAATCAAAATTTTTATGGCCTGATGACTTCAATGGATCTTAAATAAATGATTGCATTCACTTTGGCCTACACCTAATAAGAATGTTAAATTGTACTTTCCTATAAGTCCATGTTTATGGGTTTGAATTCAGTCCCATTTCTCCATGCATAAATAGATCCATTTGTGTGATAATGGATAACCAAAGATCTAAGATTCATCAAAGATAGGAAAGTGGGTGGTTTGGGCTGATTTCATGTTTTATTCTCCTGCAGTACCCCTTGTCCTCAGGGCCCCCTATTATATTAAATTGGTGTAACTTATGGAAATAGGTTGTAACCTTAGAAATCAAAAGTAGAAATAAACAGAGTTTAATGTTCTGGAAGGACCAATGATGCCGTGCTTACAACCTCTAAGTAAAACCAAGCTGCCCACCAAATAAAGCATTTGATTAGAACTGAAAAACTATTTTCTGAAAAATGTTGTGTATATATGTTAAAGCTAACGAAACAATGTTGATATCTATAAGTAGGAAGCAAAGGGGCCGGCCCGTGGCTCACTCGGCAGAGTGCGGTGCTGATAACACCAAG
>NW_007774078.1:3893-4184 GCF_000696425.1 Galeopterus variegatus | reverse complement strand
GCAGCTCTCACCACTCACCCTCCTTCATTATGTTTCTCTGGAAACAAGACTGACCAGAATCCGGAAGGAATGGTTTCTAGACAGTGTGAACTTACGATATGGAACAAGTGGATCTGAGTGGCAGAGGGGTGGACTGTGATGGGTACTGTGGCATTTCACTCCGATAACTCAGCAGGCTAAGTCCCCATCCTTTAGTTGCTGGGAATATTAGCTGCTGCTTGGTCAGACCTGAGTACCTCTTTGGGAACTCCCCTTGGCCATAGGAAATTTTCTCATCCAGTTTGTGGCCCT
>NW_007774078.1:0-3234 GCF_000696425.1 Galeopterus variegatus | reverse complement strand
AAAAGGTGCTTCAGTAAATGCATATACAATTTACCAAATAGAAATGTATGAATGTATTGGCGTTTATATTTGGTCAATTTTATATTCACTACTTTACATGTTTTAAATTTAAAAATTAAAAATTTAAATAAATCTTAAAATCTAGATCTGAACTTAAAGATTTATTGACAAAAAGGTGCTTCAGTAAATGCATATACAATTTACCAAATAGAAATGTATGAATGTATTGGCTTTTATATTTGGTCAATTTTATATTCACTACTTTACATGTTTTAAATTTAAAAATTAAAAATTTAAATGTAAGTTTAGATCTAGATTTTAAGATTTATTGAAATGTGCTTCAGTAAATACATACATAAAAAACATAAAAGATTAAGAAACTAATCAGTTATATTACAAAATAACAAGATACTTGCTATCATTTTTATATGTCAGAGCTGCAGTTGACTAACATAGCACATTCTTTGAAATGTAGGAGTATGTACACAGCATTAACTTAGCAAAATATTTTGCAAATTGCAATTGCATTTTTGTTTCAAAGTGATATGCTATAACTATTACATCAAGCATGACTTTCTTGTAATGTTTTTATATGTTTAAAAACTCCTTTCTTGAAATACAAAAGGACATCAAAAAGTTTATGAAAAATGTAATTAAAAGATTAAAATAAAAAATATAAACTGTATTTCTCAACATAATCAAATACAAAGTTTTGTAAGTGATTATACCAGCCATTTAGTTGATCTCTAAAGAATACGGGGTCCTGGAAATTTAACCGTCAATGCAATCATTTTTTACATTATTAACTGAAGAAAAACCGGTGATCTTTAAAGATTTTTTATGATTAGGAAACAAAAAGAAGCCACAAGAGCCAAATAAAGACTGCAAGGTGGATGCCAATGATTTCCATCATAACTCTTGCAAAACTGCCCTCATTTGATGAGCAGGAGCATTGTTGTGGTGGAGATGGACTCTCTGATAAAGCTTTCCTGGGTAGTTTTCTGCTAAAGCTTTGGCTAACTTTCTCCAAATGCTCTCATTACAAGCAGATGTTATTGTTCTTTGACCTTCCAGAAAGTACACAAGTAAAATGCCTTGAGCATCCCAAAAAACTGTTGCTATAACCTTCCTTCTTGACCAGTCCACTTTTTCGTTGACGGGACCACTTCTGCCTCTCGGTAGCCAAGGCTTTGTCTTCATAATCGTACTGGTAAGATCATGTTTCATCTCCTGTTACAATTCTTTGAAGAAATGCTTCAGGATCTTGATCCCACCTGTTTAAAATTTCCTTAGGAAGCTCGGCTCTTGTCTGCAGCTGATCTGAGCACAAGAGTTTTGGCACCCGTGAAGCAGAAAGTTTGCTCAACTTTAATTTTTCAGTCAGAATTGGGTAAGCTGAACCAACTGTGATGTCCCTGGTGTTGGCTGTTGTTTCTGCTGTTAGTGGTGAGTCCTCTTCAATTAGAACATGAACAAGATTTATTTTTTTCTTTGGAAATTGATGTGGATGATCTGCTGCCAAAGCCTTCATCTTCAACTCTGTCTTGTCCCTTCTTAAAATGACTTAGCCATTTGTAAACTGCTGATTTCTTTGGGGGCATTGTCCCCATAAACTTTTAGAAAGCCCAAACTTCTGTAAAGCATTGTTCTTCCATCCAAGCTTCACCATAAATTTGACTTTTGTTCTTGCTTCAATTTTAGTGGAATTCTTGTTGCTCTGATAGGGGCTCTTTTCAAACTGATCCTTCTAAGTGCCTCAAATTAGATCCTGTTCAGACAAGTTATAACAAGTTAGCATGAGTTTATTCGGGTGCTAAAAATTTTGCAATCCATGCATAGTTTTTTTGCGATACACATTTTCCATGAAGACCCCTCCTCATATGCAGGTAAATCATTTATTAAAATATCATTAAAATATAACTTTAAAGATGCCAAACTATTTGTACAAATGGGATCACCATTTAAATGTTTTATTTGGGTATTTATTATTATTGTTTTTTACTCAAGAAAGGAAAAGTTTCCTTAAGATTCTCCCTCAATAATAAGTTCACAACAAAATAGGTCAGCTTCTCATTACCTGTTTTGATCATAATTTCTGACGTTCTAGTTCAGTTCTGCCAGGTGCACAATCTATGATTCTTTTTAAAATGTGGCTTAAAGGTTAGGTTTGTTTGCCCAGGGGAAAGGGTTAAAGTAGACATCATGGAAGGTCAATTTCAGAAACATCCTGCTGTACTTGGCTATTTGTAGATGTTTGGATGTGTGCGCACATATATATTGATACAGAGACTCAAAAATTACTCTGAAGAAATTTAATTAGCTCTTTAATTTTTAGATTTCCTCAGAGCTATCAACACAAATTACTTTTTATAATAGGTGACTAAATAAAACAACTCAAGATTAAATTGGAAAGAAAAAGAATTAATGTATTATGTATTTTTTGCACTAAATTATGAAGATATATTTTATTCTATTTAAAGTTTTTATCTAGAAGTTTTGAGAGAAGATATGGATTAATAATTGTTAAAATTTCTCTTGAAATAATTGAAAGGACTTAAATTTTATTTCTATAGGACAATTCTCCGTAAGCAACTGGGAGAAGAGAATGAAATTCAGTTTATTTCCATTATTATTTGTTTAGCAAATACTACCATTATTGTTGTTGTTATTAATGATGGTGATAAAAATAAGAATAATTATATTAGCTAATATTAATTGAGCACTCACTATGAGATAAATACTATGCAAATAGCTTTATTTGTATTCTTCCTTTTAATTCTCCATTCTTCCTTTTAATTTTGGAATAGGTATTACCTTACAGGTATTATTTTAGAAAGGTTAAGTACTTTACTCAGGTTTACGTAGCTACTTTGTGATGGAGTTGATACTCAAACCCAGTTCCATCTGATTTTAAAAACTCATACTTTTAAAACCATGCTGTACATGTTTCTTTTGATACTCTATTTATCCTTTAAATGTATATGTATACATTATATATAATAAATACTGCTAAATAAAGCTTATTCTTTATACTATATGCATTTTCATTCAAATCAATTCAATTCAGTTCAACTACGGCTCCCTGAGCAGTACTCAGTTATCCATTGTTCCACACACTGACAAATGGGGTGAAGATGACCCCTTTATAGTTCATGTCAACATGCAATTATTACCTTTTTCTAATTTGTCCTTATCTTCATTTACCTTGAATTGTATTTGAATTAGACTGTGGGG
>NW_007774077.1:2484-4184 GCF_000696425.1 Galeopterus variegatus | reverse complement strand
TGCATCTGAGCTGGCTTCTAAATTCACTGAGGGCGAGAATCATGCCCTATGGATTCTTCTCTCTCTCCAGCCTTGCACAGTGCCTGGCACATAGTTTGCTGACCTGAACTAAGAGGTTACCATAGTGTTTAGACAAAAAGGGGATTGTGGTTGAGGAAGCACCTTGAAAAGAATTTGAACATCCAATCCACCTTTGCTTAACTACCTGATACAACTGTATCCATAAATAAATGCTTCTAAAATTAAGATTTAAGAATGCAATTACTAGTAACTATGAAAAACCACAACTATGCAAACCAATCAGGAAAATTAAGCTATCTAAGCCTCACTACAGAAAAAAAATTGATGTACACATGTAATCTCTATAGTCAGGTTATAGCTGAAAAAGAAATCAGGAATTTTCTTTTTCTTATGATTTTGTTCTTATTGATTTATACTTCATAATCCTTAACCCTCTATGATTTGAAAGTAATTTATTAAAAAAAAAAAGTGAGAGAAAAATGACTGTAGGGAGACCTTAAGCTTGTAGTATAAAACAAGCTTATAGACCGATGCTTTTTTTTTTTTTTTGGTCCTTTTTGAGACCGGCCGCACCACGCTCAGCCAGTGAGTGCTGTGAGCGCACCGGTCATCCCTATATAGGATCTGAACCCGCAGCGGGAGCGATACTGTGCTCCCAGCACCGCACTCTCCCGAGTGCGCCACAGGCTCGGCCCTAGACCGATGCTTTTAATAAAACATCGACAGGTTAAATTTATTAAGATAAAATACTCCTGATATAAATTAACACAGAGCTGATGTATAAACTAAAATTCATATTCTTATCCAATAAGGCTTTATTGTAAGCTATACTACTTACACATGTATTTGTTCCTTCTACATATTAGCTGAAATAGGGGGGCTGGGAAATTTTAGCACATGAATATCATAGGGAGAAGATTAAGGGGTTACAACAAATTTTTGACAAGTTTCTTCCTGAGAAAAAAGAGGAGATTTAACCCTGGCTGTCAGAAGATGAGGGTCCATCTGTGATATATCTCANAAAAAAGAGGAGATTTAACCCTGGCTGTCAGAAGATGAGGGTCCATCTGTGATATATCTCAAAAAACTTCTTAAGCTTTACCTGGTTCTGCTTTAACGTGGACACCAGTTTTTGCAATGTGATATTTTCTTCTTCCAGTTCAGTATAATCCTGAAGGAGTCGAGCTTCCCGGAATTTATATTCTCGGATTTCATCCTTCATCCGTATTCTCTGCAGCTCCACCATCTCATTGTTCTGAAACAACAGAATAAACAATTAATACAGAACTTCCTATTTCTATAGTTTATGAAGTGTAGACAAAGTCCTGGCAGTTAAAAATAATAATAAAAACACCTCATGAGGTGTAAATTGGCACTGCCTTTTTTCTTTTATTTTTTTTGGCGGCTGGCCAGTATGGGGATCTGAACCCTTGACCTTGGTGTTACCAGCACCATGCTCTCCCAAGTGAGCTAACTGGCCAACCCAGCATGGCTTTTTTTTAATGGCAATTTAGTGAAATATGTCAAAAATGTAAAAGCACATACATATGACCCAGCAATTCAACATCTAAAATCATACTTAAATATATTTTCATAGAAGTAAATAAAAACAGAAGTAAGTCTGTGTACACTTACACAAAGAATTGGAAATACTCTAAATGTTTGCTATTTGGGGGAAT
>NW_007774077.1:0-1092 GCF_000696425.1 Galeopterus variegatus | reverse complement strand
GAATAAATCTCACTCACATAATGCTGACTGAAATAAGCCAGGTGCAAAAGATTACAAACTGTATGATTCTGTATGTATAAAGTTCAAAAACATGCGATGTGGGTTGAATTGTCTCCCAAAAAAGATATGTTGAAGTCCTAGCTCCCAGAGTCTTTACAAAGGTAAAATTTTAAATGAGTCATTAGTGTAGGCCCAATCCTTTATGACTGGTGTCCTTATAAAAGAGAAATTGGCCACCGAAACCGACAGACACAGAGGGAAGACTACGTGAAGAGACACAGGGATAATATGGCCATGTGAGCATGGAGGCAGAGATTGGAGTGAAGCATCTGCAAGCCAAGGAATGTCAAGGATCATTAGCCAACACCAGAAGCTGGAAGAGAAAAGGAAAGATCCTCCCCTAGAGCTGTGCAAGGCAGCTCAGCCCTGCCGACGCCTTGATTTCAGACTTCAGCCTCCAGAGCCACAAGAAACATATTTTTTTATTGTTTTAAGCCACCCAGTTTGTGGTGCTTTGCTACAGCGGCCGTAAGAAATGAATATACACGCAAAACTAATCTACACTGACACAAGCCAGGGCAATATTACCTTTGCAGAAGGGGAAGTGACACCTGCAGGGACTGAAAAAAGTTTAAATGTCTCTGTCCTAACAGAATTCCTGATTTTTCTGTGTATGCTTTCAAATGTCCCTCATTTTCCTTCACTTTCTACAGATCTTGACTTCAAATAACCCCCCTTGACTCTGGTTTTTATACTTGTCTCTCTCTGAACATGATGATTTTTCCTACCGACTTGATTCCTAAGTATAGCTCTCCGTTTCTGTTTATGCTTATGTGAAAACAGCAGGTTATAAACTCATAATCTTGCATGAAAAATGGAAAACTCAGCTTGAAAATAATTGATTCAGTTCTGGCTAATAAAAAATTCACTCTAAAGCAGACACTGAATTCTCTAAGTAGTGGTTGTTAATCCAGACACTGGGGAGGATAAGTGGTTGTTGACTTTTGTGAGAAGACAGACGTTAAAGAAAAAAATTATTCTGACACTTGTTAAAGTAGTGAGGAAGACTTCAGTCAAGACCATTGCATTGGA
>NW_007774076.1:0-4184 GCF_000696425.1 Galeopterus variegatus | reverse complement strand
TTCCTGTAGGGAAGAACATGTTTTTCATGAACCAAGCCTAAAATCTAAATTCACTTTACATATAAGCAGAAAATATTCTTGCATAATGTTAATAGACTCTGAATTTTCTAGGAATACAACTACCGTGTAGGTTGAGGGAAGATTGTCTTTTATAAGACCTTTACAAAAAAGTATTCACTATTTTAAAAAAATTAAGCTCACTGTGACTAATTTAAAGGTGTAATATAAATCTTTATTGACAGGGAAAGAAGTCATTGGTATATTAACTGGAAAAAATAGGTTATAGAGCAGTATTGTATAGATTGTACCGTGTAATTCTATTTCTGCTGAATTGTAAGCATTTACATAATTGTGTGTGAACTGGAATTAGAAAACTCGAAGGCTGTAAATAGCAAACTGTTCATAATAGTTAAAACTTTTTCCTTTCTCTGGGCTGTTTGAAGTTTTTAAAACAATTATCATGTTTTTTTCAGAATAAAAAGCCATGAATTTTTCAATTTTTTAAAGGGAAAACCATCCAGATACAAGAGGTTAGAAGAAAGAGACAAAAATAATAGCTTCAGTAAGGTTGTAATATCATATGTAATTATTTTTCTGTTTTTTTCTCATAGATTTGTAAGGTAAGTAGGTTACTTTTATAATTAAAAACAAAGCCAATCATGGTTTTTCTGGGGCACTTAGGCTCCCACACAGAGCCTGTTAGATGTTTGAGTCCAGTGCTTTGATTCAAAGTTTTAAATCAGATATGAAAAGCAAATGAGAAATGTGTATAGTAAGGTTAGAAATCTGATCGCCTCCAAATGTAGATGGTTTGTGGACCAAGTTTAAGTCTGTGTAAAAGATGTGTTTCAGTTTTTCAGTGTTACTGCTGGGAATGTTGTGCAAGAATTTATGCTTAGTGAATTGTTGAGGAAATGGTAAAAAATCATTAGGCACAAAAGTTCCTCTTTGGCTTCTTGAAATGTTAAGGCAAAATATCAATGCAAGCAGAAATGAATTCCTTGGTTTAGTACATGGTTGGCTGCTTTGATGCATCTCTAACCATCTACCTACTTGGCTAATTTTTTTCGCAGGAAAAAAAAAGTCATGAAAGTGAGCAGACCACTGTGCTGCTGGGCCTGACCTGTTTACAAATGTGCAAATCCCATTAACTCCTTTAAAAAGAATCCCCGTGCTCAGTTCAGCATGTAGTCGGCTTCCACGCCTGTGTCCAAGGACACTTAGAGAAAGATGGATCTGTTTGAGGGGCTTTTTTGATTGAGATAAGGACATAATGATGACATTTTAGGCATCCTGGGTCTTACTTTTCTTTTCTGTAAAAACACTTAGCTCTGCGGGCATTGGGTGACCTTTTTTCTTCTAGTGAAATAAGTGACCTGGGGGCAGGGATGTTCCAAGTAGATCTTTGTGTTATTTTCTTCTTTTCCCCAGCACATTTCTAATTACTATGACCAAACCTGTGTCAGGTATGTTAGGGCAGATACTCTTTTTGAGAGGTTAAGATCATTACTGTCATTCAAGTACTTTTACATTAGAACCATTAAATCATGTAAAACATGGCCTAAGATGTCCCAGAACATGGAAGTAATTCCATGTGTATTCTATGAATGAGAGGATAAAATTGTAATTTTTATATCAGAAAAAAGGAAGATTTGTTTTCCAAACCAAAAACCTGGACACAAAGTCTGACAAAAATATGGGCATAAATTCTGACAATGGCATAGAGTATTTGGAATCATGACTGTCCCAGAGATCCAGAGATGAATGATCCTGTTAGGGAGACCTTAGAATTCCTAGAGGTGGTTGCCAAGGACAATGGCAGCTGCATGTTACTTTTCTCTGTGCTGGAAGCTGAAATGACAGAGAGGACCAGTCCTCGCACTCTGGACAATCTGCGGGCATCTTTTCCTAGAGGTGGTTGCCAAGGACAATGGCAGCTGCATGTTACTTTTCTCTGTGCTGGAAGCTGAGATGACAGAGAGGACCAGTCCTCGCACTCTGGACAATCTGCGGGCATCTTTTCGGGCTTTGCCACCGCTGACTGCCTCACTCTGCCCCTTAAAAGTTGCTCATCCCCAAAGTTCCATCTTCAGCCCTTCCTCTTTCTCTATGTTCTATTCCTGGGAAATTTAATCCACTCTAATAGCTTCATTACCTAAATGCCAACGGATCCAGAACTTCCCTCTCCCATCCAGATTTCCTTCCTCTCTTCAGTCCTGTAAACCCACCTGCCTCCTAGAAGATGCCAACATTTTGAACTATAAATGCAGTTCAGTCATGTGTCAAAATCACATTCATTCTTCTCCTTTCTCCCCACTAATAAATCTCTATTACTCTATCTGTATTCCTGTCTTGGTTAATGGCATCACTGTCCTTCCCCGCATCCATATCAAAATCCTGAAAGCCCTATTACTGACCTCACTTTTCCCCAAACTCATTCAATCATTGCCAAGTCCTAACAATTCTATCTTTGTGATGATAATTCATTATTCTATCTTCTGTACTCCCAAAACTTCAGTCCAGATTTCCATCATCTATGTAAATATTGTAATGCCATGGACCTTGGCTGATCCCTCTTCCTCTTCACTGCCTCCCACCCATCCCCCAGCCTCCCAGCAATGTTACCCATTAGAACGCATATTGTGAAATCTCACACTTAGCTCCCCAACAAGCTTTCAATGGTCACCTGTGATGCAGAATCCGAATTTCTACATGCAGCCCGCCATTACGGTTTCCTTTCACTAAGGAAGGACTCCAGGCATTTAAATCAGGCCGACCTGGGATAGGATGATAGGTTCACAGATTACTGTCTGTGTGACCTCGGGCAAGAACAGGAGTACAGACTCATTATTTTAATTACCCTAATTGTAGAGTCTGTGATTTTTGTACATACAGTTCAACTTTCTATTCAGCCATTCTATGCAAAAAAAAAAAAAAAAATCACCCGTATGAGATGAGGTTATGGTATCTGACATTCAAAGTAATTCACTTCTAAAGTGATAAGAGTCTCTTTTTCTCAAAAATGGATATAATAACAATGCTTATACCAAGTTTGTTGCAATGGTTAAAATGAGGAAAAAATCTGTATACGGTGCGTTGCCTGATTCAAGTTCCAAGGCTCCTCTCCTTATTTGTCCAACCATGATACTGATGCAGTGAAACTCCTTATCAAGAGAAAAACTCAGGAAATCACTGACACAAAGATTACTCAGCTCTGAAGTAAGGACACAATCATCATGGGGGACCCAAGGAACCCACAATCTAACTAGAGTAGAAGAATGTGAAAAAGAAAGGATGATCCACAACCTAAAAAATGTAGAAATTTAAGAAGGTAGGTCCATGTAAATCAGAGTCATTATGAGTTTCGTGAAGGAGGCTGCTTTTGAATAACCTTTAGAAGAAAATAATAATTAAAAAGAAAAAGAATTTTAGCCACCTTGACGACAAGAATACTTAAAATTTCACTTCCCAAGGCAGAAAATGTTCCAAAGACCTTAAGCTTAACATAAATGTTCACTGCATTCCTTCTAACTGCCAGGAACAGTACAGGGCTATAAGCAATCCAGGGGGCAATAAAACATCGTTGTCTTGAAGGAAGACAAATGGTCTTATCAAGACATCAATATGCTTCAGTAGTGAAGCAAAGTGGAGTGGCATGCAGTCTAGAAGGACCCACCATATGCCACAAGAGGATGAGACTCTAAATGGCATCAAAGTTGCGCCGGATCAACAGGCAGCAGCAAACAGGGTTAGTGTGGAAGCCCTGCCAGGTCCTCCGTCTTCTCCCCACCAAGCTATTATCTCCCAGATGCCTCTAACAGGAAAGCTGCCTGATGCTGTAGGAGTTTGTCAGATAACTCTGTCTTGCCTGGACTCTGAGTTTTGAATTCAGGCCAGAACCAGACCCCAAACATCAGCTTCTCTTTGCAGAGAATATAGACACTGGTCCAGGGTTTCCTCCTTACTTAGGCCTCTAATCTATTCCCCTCTTTTCTTTTTTATTTAATTCTAAAACAGAAATATAACAACTCTAATCTGATCAAGTCTTAGGCCTCTAATCTATTCCCCTCTTTTCTTTTTTATTTAATTCTAAAACAGAAATATAACTCTAATCTGATCAAGAGAGTTTAATCGCTGACTTTGTTAGGGAAAGAGGTATGGTAAATATAAATATCTGCTCTGGC
>NW_007774075.1:5995-6269 GCF_000696425.1 Galeopterus variegatus | reverse complement strand
CTTTACCTGGGGACTCCCTGTTTCTGATATTTATTATGCACATTGCCCAGAACAAAAGGTGCTGGTACAGACACAGTGCCTGGCACTCCCACAACAACATGCATACACCCATAGATTCTCTACCTCCCATTCATTGCCTTTGTGTATTACTTAAGTCTCAACACCACCATTCCCTACAGGAACTAGATTCCTTCCCTGAAAGTCACTTGGTTGGATCCTGCCACCCTGCCCAGCTCTTACCAATCTTCTTTCCTGGATAAGGCACTGAGACCTG
>NW_007774075.1:0-4185 GCF_000696425.1 Galeopterus variegatus | reverse complement strand
GATCCTGCCACCCTGCCCAGCTCTTACCAATCTTCTTTCCTGGATAAGGCACTGAGACCTGAGCTATGAGCCCATGATTCAGGTCTTGCTTTGAAAGGAAGATTATCACCCCCATCACTTTTCTAACTTGGAGAATCATGGATGCTTGGAACCTCTTGTTGAGTGATGCCATAATAACCAGACAAGACTTCTTTAGAAATAGAGTCTGGGCTTGCCAGTCTGGGGCATTCTGTAATGACCTTCCAGTAATCCAGCCTAGGGGTCAGATATATGAGCTCGTATAAGCTCTCTCTGACTCAATTTTATCTTCTATGAAACTGTGGAGTTGATGCAAGAATTAACAGTGGCTCTTCCACAGGAAACATCAAATGCATGTTTGCAATTGCTGTCATAGGGGTCAGATATATGAGCTCGTATAAGCTCTCTCTGACTCAATTTTATCTTCTATGAAACTATGGAGTTGATGCAAGAATTAACAGTGGCTCGTCCACAGGAAACATCAAATGCATGTTTGCAATTGCTGTCACTATCATCACTGTCATTTTCCCCAGAGCTGGCATTTCCCATTCCCAGCATAATCTCTCTATTATCCAGTGCCTTCAGGTCCCATGATACCAAAAGTAGAAAACCAGACAGATTGTGACACATGTTACGACTTCAAAACTATTTTTCTCTTTCTTTTGGGCAGTGTGGCCCCAGCAGTAATTCTGGTGCTGCATGTTGATGGTTTCTTGTATGAAAGTACACATTCCACATACTGAATTTCAGTGTAGGGATAACCCTGTGTAGCAGTACTGTTTTTCCCATCATACTCACTCTCAGAATAACGTTTTCTCCTTAGAATGGGCTGCTGTCTGGTCTCCCCCATTTGTTTGCCTGGATCTGTAGTATCCTATCAGGTCAGATGACAGACTTCTTCCTGACCAGGAATATTCTCAGACTAATTACCATCAGGAAACTTTTCACCACACTAGGTAAGAAACAACCAGAACATTGAAGCACTTGGGGGATACTTCACCCCCATCTTCAGGATGCACCTGACCATGTTGTCTGAACCCTTCCCCAGGACTTCTCCTTCCTGCAATTTTCAGTTTGTGCATGGTTTACCTGAGTTTCAGCTTCTACAGCACTGTCATTTTCCTGATACTTGCTAATGCAACAGTCAGCTTTGCTTTGTGTGGAGTACTTATAAATGCCTTGGATATTGCTCCCAGGTAGGGCTTATTTATTTATTTATATGCATTTATTTTTAACTAACAAATAAAAATTATATATATTTATTGCATACAACGTGGTGTTTTGAAATATGGATACATTATGAAATGGCTAAATGTAGCTAATTAACATAGGCATTACCTCACATACTTATCAATTCATGTGATGAGAATATTTAAAATCTACTCTCTCAACAGTTTTCAAGAATACAATACACTGTTATTACCTATACCCTGTTGTACAATAGACCTCTTGAACTCATTCCTCCCCTTCTCAGCCTCTAGTAACTACAGTTCTTCTCTCTAGTTCTATAAGCTCACCTTTTTTTTTCTTAGCTCCGACATATAAATGAGAACATGTGGTATTGATCTTCTTGTACCCCTTATGAAATTTTGTATCCTTTGACCATTGTCTCTCTAAACCCCTCCCCACCAGCCCCGGTAACCACCATTCTGCTCTCACTTCTATGAGTTCAATTTTTTAGATTCCATGTGTAAGTGAGATCACGTGGTATTTGTCCTTTTGTGCCTGGCTTATTTGGCTTACAGAATGTCTTCCAGGTTCATCTATGTTGTTACAAATGACAGAATTTATAGTATTCTATTGTGTATGTATACCACATTTTTCTTTATCCAGTCATCCATTGATGGACACTTAGGGCGATTCCATATCTTGTCTACTGTGAGTAATGCTGCAATGAACATGGGAGTGCAGATGTCTCTTCAACATACTGATTTCATTTCCTTTGGATGTATATCTAGTAGTGGGATTGCTGGATCATATAGTAGTTCTGTTTTTAATTTTTTGAGAAAACTCCATACTGTTTTCCATAATGGCTATACTAATTTACATTCCCACCAACAGAGAGCAAGGGCTCCCTTTTCTCTGCATCCTCACCAACAGTTACTTATCTTGTTGATAATAACCACTCCAACAGGTGTGAGGTGATACCTCATTGCGGTTTTAACTTAAATTTCTCTGATGATTAGTGATATTGAGCATGTTTTTATATACCTGTTGGCCATTTGTATGTCTTCTTTTGAGAAATGCCTTTTCAGGTCCTTTTCCCATTTTTTTATTGACACTTACTGGTTGTACACATTTATGGGGTTCAGAGTTACATTTCAATACATGAATACAATGTGTGATGATCGAATTAGGTTAGTTAGCATATTCATCATCACAAAAATTTATCATTTCTTTGTGATGAGAGCATTTGAGCTTTTCTGTTCTAGCCATTTGAGAACATGAAATGAATTATTGTTAATTGGAGATGCCTAGCACCACTATAGTCCACTAGAACTTATTATTCCTATCTAGCTGTGATTTTGTATCCCTTAACCAACCTCTCTTTATCCCCCCTCCCATTCCCCTTCTCAGCCTCTATTAACCACAGTTCTACTCTCTACTTCTATAAACGCAACTTTTTCTTTTTAGCTCCCACCTATGAGAGAGAGCACGTGGTATTTATCTTCTTGTGCCTAACTTATTTCACTTAACATAATGTCTTCCAGGCTCATCCATGTTTCTGTAAATGACAGGATTTCATTCTTTATCTTTCCCCATTTTCAACTGGGTTATTTGTTTTCTTGCTGTTGAGTTGTTTGTGTTCCTTAGATTTTGGGGGTATTAGCCCCTTATTGAGTGTATGGCTTGCAAGTATTTTTCCCCCTTCTGTAAGTTGTCTCTTCTCTCTATTGATTGGCCGATCATAGCTGCTTGTAAACTAGGCTTCTGGTTTCCTTGCAGTCAGTGGCTCTTGGACTGTGGGACTAGACCAGGTGGACAGAGAGCCCTTCAGTTTTTTATAAACCCCAAAGCAGTTCCCATTACCAACACACATCACCCTCTGAATTTCTCAACTGTATTTGTAAGTTTCCTAACTCTGCTAGGTTCACTTGTAAATATGGTCCCATTTTCTTAAATTCATTGAAGCTAATGCCACCCTTTCTAATTCTATGGTGCAACTAGAAAGTTGCTTATATTTACATACTTTGTCTGACATTTTAATGAAATTTGAGAAGTAGGAATTGTTAATTCACAAAATCAGCAGTTATCTCTCTTAAACTTCATTTGATTAGGTTGGCTTATCCTGCAACATTTGTACTACTTTCCATCTGTGTTCAATCATTCTTTTTTGTATAGATATTATGGATTTCTCAGAGGAATTACATGTTTTTTTGGAATGATAGGAGGACTAATTTCTTCCATTCTTACTGGATGGATCCTTAGTCAGGTAAGGAACATGAAGACATGGGTAGTTATTTTTCTAGTAGTAACTGTACAGAGAAAGAAGGTAATACATATACAAACAAATTGCAGAGGAAATGCCAGCAGGAGGTAAATTATGAGTTTTTGTATCATATGAAAATAAACTTGGTCAAATAAGGCATTCCTCCAAGTCTACAGATAATATATTTTCTTTCTCATTATACATCAATTAGTTGTACTGGAAACTCTTTAGTCATTGGTCATTGAAATGGAAGCGGACTTTTATGATTTTTAGTAGTGAATGTGTGGCTTAATCAAAATAGGTATTTGACTGTGTGAGTGATAATATAAGTAACAAGATACAGTTTTGTCAGAAAGGAACAAAGAATCAAGTGTAAACAGAGTAAAAAATGACCAAAAGAACCATGTCTATAAAGGTAGTCTTTATGCACCATGGCAAAATTTCCCACAGACAGGAGCCCTCTACCATCATGCTTTACATACTTAATGGTGTTAGAAAAGCAGAAAACATCACTAAAGCCATGGAAGCTTCCTGATTAGAGAAAAAGGTAGTCTTTATGCACCATGGCAAAATTTCCCACAGACAGGAGCCCTCTACCATCATGCTGTACATACTTAATGGTGTTAGAAAAGCAGAAAACATCACTAAAGCCATGGAAGCTTCCTGATTAGAGAAGTGGTCTCTCTAGAAAGGGGGAACTCCAGGAGACCAGGATTTGTCTTTTCTCCTAAGCATGG
>NW_007774074.1:3331-4186 GCF_000696425.1 Galeopterus variegatus | reverse complement strand
CTCTCTTCCTCGTACCCGCTCTGCAGCCCTGATGCTCGGCCTCGCCTCTGTTGCTTTCTGCCGGGAGGGCCCGTCCTTTCCAGCAACGTTGCACGTATCAGCTTTTCCTCCATCCCTGGGCACGCCACCCAAACTCCCTTGTCTTGTGCTCTGGTCCCTAGAAGCGTGGCTGTCTGGCAGGACTAAAACGATTCATGGTTTTACGCTAACATTTAACTCCTAAGTAAGTTAAATGCAGCAGTGTCTAGAAAAGCTAAGGACCCCTTTGGGTTAAAGATATATAGTTTTAATCACAATCGCACTTCAATGATTACAATTATCAGCTGTTTCTGTGCTCCTTTTGAACAAACCTCTTGAAAAGAGTTGTCTGTAATCCCTCTCTTCACTTACTCTCCTCTCATTCTCTTTTGAACCCGCTTGGAGAAGTCTGTTTTTTTCTTTCCACCACTTCACCAGAACTGCTCCTGTCGAGATCACCAGTGAACTTGAGTCAAAACCAAGGCTCAGAGTGCCTCCCAGCCCGCCCCCCACCCTCCGGCCCGGCCTCCCCAGAGTTGCAGCCAGCCTCGCTCCCACTCCTCGGTGGTGGTCCGGAGGAGGAATGAGGTCAGGGCCCCAGGAGGAAAAATGGGTTAGCGCTGGGCAAAGTCCTCGTGCAGTGCTCAGGGAGCTCTTGGGAGCCCTGTTCTCAGTTCAGGGTGAGGCGCTGGGCCGAGCCATGGAGAAGCTGCCACTTCCTCTGCTGTTCAAATCCTGACCTGAGAGCTGGACTGCAAGTGCACAGAGACCGAGAGGGGAGAGCAGGAGGAGAAGCTGCAGGACAGAGTGCAGCACCCTGCAGTCCATGGACTACCG
>NW_007774074.1:0-1707 GCF_000696425.1 Galeopterus variegatus | reverse complement strand
AAGACCCAGTGGAACAAGGACCAATTGCACAGGCCTGATTGAAATGATGAGAGAAATTTTACTAAGGTTGTTTGGAGTACTGTTGATGCTGCTTTAATGTTTGATTTTCTAGATTGATAAGAAAACTCTTTGTTTTTTAAGTATTTAACTCAATAATCTGGTAGATTCTTTTGTAAACTGAAATAAAACATTTTTAAACATCTGATTTTTACTGTCTGCCCTCCCACTCTCTTCAAATTTAGAAATTTATTATGTCTGTAATTTATTGTTTTTACTTTTACTTTACTTTGATTTGCAAGGTTTCCCAAACCAAAAAACAAAACCAAAAAAAAAAAAAAAGAAAGAAAAAGAGAACCCAGAAAACAGTAGTCAGAGTTATTCTACCTGTCACTTCTGTCATTTAAATAAATAGTCTGAAATATGCAGCGAATGTGAATTTGATCCATTTCATGCCCTATTATTGTTGAGGGATTATCAAACTCAGGACCACTTTGACCTCAAAAATCCCTTAGTGGCCTATGACCAAAAAATGGTATGCAACAGATGTCAGACAGAGTCCTGCTAAGTATCACAAAACCTAGATATTATGAAGGAGAAAGAAAATAAAAGTTTTTTTCAGCTGTTTCCAAAGCAATGAGAAAAAGCAGGAGCAACTGCAAGTACCCCTGAAACACTCCTAATAAGAAAGCCTTATTATCTGACTTTTATGAGGTTCAAAATAATGTCCAAACCACATATTTCAAACTCCTGCTATAAGATTTACCTAAGAGTATGTGAGATCCATTGCCTCAAAAGACAGAGTACTGGAGTGCCTGACACGGACTTGCCTACGAGGGAGAGACCTGCTTCTTTGTAGTGAATTCCATGAGTGTGCATGACACAAATTAGGGTCTCCTGGAGCAGGCATAGTGAGAACAGGCTCCCTTCAGCTCAGCAGCACTTCCTTAGATCTTTGAGAAGGACAAAGCATCATATTCATCCTCTAAAATATTCTCCATAAAAAAGAAATGGGAGTGGCCATGCAAATGCTCTGTCATCAGTAGAAGCCGTTTGCTACAGCTCGTGCTTCAGCAGACTGACTGCTGCTGAACGGCTGCCTAACCCAGATGCTTTCCTTGGCCCTGGGCTCCTCAGTCATGAACAGTGCCCTGCGCTCATACTGACAGGTGGAACTTCTATCTCTGACTTCCCAGAAATGTGTGATGAAGCCATATTAAAACATACCCGAAATCTGAAATAGATTTCTAATCCAGCCTTGAACAGATAAAGCGATTTGAGAGCAATGCCGAAAGACGAGGAAGAAAGTATCTGAAGTCACAAGACACTCCTTTGTACCTACTAATGTGAGATATATGCTTCCCCCTTCAAAAAAAGAAATGGAGAGATCTGAGATCCTGACAGCCATTAGCAGTGATACTGAAGAGTCCTCACAAAACTCCACGGAATAGAACGAGAAACTATAAACACAGATGGGGAAGGACCACATGTCATGGCAGATCTTACAAACAATGAAGGAATGACAGTGGACGGTGCAAGAAAATCGAGGTTTTCGGATTCAAACTAAAAGAATGATGAAAATGAAATAAATATCTATCCAATGAACACAGAAAATAATATGAAAAATGGGATAAGGAGAACAGAAGTTGGGGTAAGAGATGTTTACCAAAGTAGTGATGTGCTCATGGAAGCTGACATACTATCAAACTA
>NW_007774073.1:0-4186 GCF_000696425.1 Galeopterus variegatus | reverse complement strand
TTCATTGCCTCACCCACCCCTTTAAGTCTTTGTGCAAATGTCACCTTCTCCCAACCCTCCTGATCCCCTTACTGGCAACTTTCTCTTTTCACCATAGCACTTATACATTTCCAAAATACTGTATAATTTACTTATTTTATTAATGCTTATTGCTAGACAGTAAGCTCCCAGAGGGCGGGGATCTTGGTTTTCTTTGTGCTGTAACCCATGAGCTTAGAACAGTACCTGTCACATGGTAGGCCTGCAGTGAATGTTTGCCAGGTGAATGAGTGACTGTTGATGTGGTGCAAAGCCATTTAGGTGAGATACAAAGACAAACAATTGGGATGTACTTGAGGTCAGTTGTTCTGATCTGAACTCACACAGGTGACCCTAATGAAGGCAGCGAAGAGCAGAGAGCACAGAGGTCAATTGGGGCTAGTTTTGTCAAATTTAGTGAAGTAAAGACTCTGAAGGTTCACAAAATAGTCAGTATCCAAGGGCAGAAAATGTGCATACCTGTGACATGCTTTCTGAGAGAATAAATTGATGGAAATATTTTTACTAAATGGAGTATTTTTGATTATATATTATATTAGGGTATATAGTTAATCATTTAATATTTCAGGTCCCAGCTTTCTTTTCTCTTGATGTAATTAGCTATTAGGTTTTTGTTAAATCTTACTGCTGTTAAAAAGAATAGTATTTAAAGAAAGAGAAAGTTGGGTTATGATGGACAGAACATGGAAGATTAGGTTGTGATGAGGACACCAGATACTTATTGAACACCTGTTCGGGGCAGCCCACTAGCATGGATGGTACCAATTCTGAGTTGGGAGGTCCAGGTCAAGTCTTGGTTCAGCCATCTGGGATACTACCCTGAAAGGGTGGCTCACAACTGGGTTTCAGTCAGTGAAATTCACCAGCTGACAAGACTGCTCACATGCCTCGAAGCAAATCCAGTAATCAGACTACTGGATGTTAGTCTTCAATATGAATGGACATCTAGGGGTCACTTGAGTCTAGAGGAAAGCCTTCAACATGAAAGGGACCCAAATCATTCAACTGGGAAAAAAGACTGAGGAGGAAACAGAAACAATGCAGAGGAACAGAGCAATACTTTGTAAATGTGCAAAAACCATATTTAATATTCTTTGACAAATTAGAAATAGTGCTGCACCTATAAGCTAGGGTCCAGGGTCTCCTAAATGCCCAGGCACTCACCACCATTAAAAAGTCCAAAACAGGAAGTGAACCAGTCATTACCCTTTGTTCTGAGTTTCTGTTGTTTCCTTCTGCTGAAAGTCGTGAACCATGAAATACTAGACAGTCCTCAAAATACATCAGCTGAAACTGAAATACAGGCCCCAAAGATGAACTTTGATGAATCTCTACCCAAGGAGGAGCCAGGATCTCCCTACCTACGTACGCATGTTTTATGTCATGGGTCAGCTACAACAAGAAGTCTCAATTCACCACCTATGGACTGTAACCTGTATTAGCCCAGGGCTCAGGGTTTAGCCCATGTGACAACTTCCTGAGGTCCTGCTGTTGCCCAAAGACCACAACCAAAGATGAACTTTGATGAATCTCTACCCAAGGAGGAGCCAGGATCTCCCTACCTACGTACCCATGTTTTATGTCATGGGTCAGCTACAACAAGAAGTCTCAATTCACCACCTATGGACTGTAACCTGTAGTAGCCCAGGGCTCAGGGTTTAGCCCATGTGACAACTTCCTGAGGTCCTGCTGTTGCCCAAAGACCACAATCCTTCCCTGGTGCAAATGCAAATTTGGCTTCAGAACTGATCTGAACTATGTCCCATAGTCAACCAATCCAAACTGAACAAGCTTGTATCCTTCGATTACATGAGAGGACCTCATGAGAACTTGGGCAGGAAGATAGGTGGGAACTTTGGCTATATAAGACGGCCCCTTTCCTTTGTTCAGGGAGATACTGCTTTGGGAACGATCCCCAGTGTTCTCCTTACTTGCTAGTAATAAACCCTTTTTCTTCCTACCCTGGTCTTGGTGGTTTTACGCTCTCCGGGGGATGTACCCCCGGTTGTCTGGTAGCATACCTATAAAGTCAAAAGCAGGATGTTTTTAATTCAGGAACAATCAAAGAACTAGAAAGAAGAACTCTTAGAAGTTAAAAAATAGAAGAGCTAAGAGAAAGAAGAAAATTTGGCAGATAAAGTGGGAAAATCTCCCAGAAATATAAGCAAAAAAGATAGAAATGTCCAATGGAGAAGAAATGATAAGAAAATGAGAATTGGTCTAGGAGGGCCAATATTTACAGAGGTATTACAGAAAGAGAGAATAAAGAACATGAAGGTGACAGAACTGGCAAAGAAATAATACCAGGAAATTTCTCTGTGAACTTGAAAAGATTCACACCAGGTTACACCACTTTGAGATTTCAGAAACTGTGAATAAAGAGGAGACCCTAAACATTTCCTTTGCACAATTCCTGTTCAAAGGAACAGAAATCGAAATGACATAGGACTTTGCAGTAGCAACTCTGGATGCCAGAAGACAAAGGACACAAAAGTATAGCATGCACTTATGTCCTCAGCATTGAGCAATATCTAACAATGGAAACATGGGCCATTGGTTTAACCAAAAATTATAATTTATCTATATTGAGAGAATAGGGGGAGGAAGATGTAAGAGTCTTCTAGCATAATAGGAAGCCAATAAATAAAGTTCCAAATGAATAAATCAATAGCAGTGTAAGCATATTTAGAAATCTGCAGGAGAATATGAGAAACAGCTGAAAGGGGGCAGGTCAGGGGAGGGGAGCAAGAGACTGTCTCTTCCATTATGAGACTTGACTTACTGAATTTCTAAACTACCTGCATGCACTATATGATAAAATCTGTGTGAAGAAGTTGAAAGCAAATCCTATTTCCTTGTTTCCATTCCCTGACCTGTTTGCTTTGCCCTCTTGGAGGAGGCAGGTTCACCCTAGCTATCTTCTAACTGCTTCACTGTTAGGGAATCTGGGTAACCCTTGCTGGGTACAGGGGCTTGTCTCATGGAACAAAGAGCTTACATAATGTGAAAGAAAAATACATCTCTAATGTGGCTTTGTGCCTGAGCGACGTGCAGATAAAATACATGAACATTGCTCTTTGTTTTTATGGAGATATTTATGCAGTTCTTTTCCCTCTTGGTGTTTATCTTTTGACTGTAAGGCGACTGGACTCAGGTGGTGAGTAATGGCCAAGTCCCATTGTTCCCCCTCCCTTGGTGACCCCACCCTGAGCCTGTAACCCAGCAGCAATTTTATTAGCGTGTCTACTGTTCAATGGGGTAAAGCCAGTCTTGCCTTTGATGTCCTACTGGTTTTGAGAATTTCTTTCCTTGACATTAACATGAAGTTACGTTTGTAGAAATCAATGCAGGGCAATTATATCATGAAGAAGGAAAGATTAGGAGTTAAATGCAATGGAAATAAATCCTTGCAAAAGCTGGGGTGAATGGAGGAAGCTAGATTGGGCCGTCAGACTATCGGACTATCATGGTTCTCCACCACTGTTTTGTTTGTTTTTTGGATTCTAAGCTCTGACAGCCTCCGATTTAGATTTTTTTTTTTTCCTTTTTTTTGTGACTGGTAAGGAGATCGGAACCCTTGGCTTGCCAGTTTTGTTTGTTTTTTGGATTCTAAGCTCTGACAGCCTCCGATTTAGATTTTTTTTTTTTTCTTTTTTTTTGTGACTGGTAAGGAGATCGGAACCCTTGGCTTGCTGTCGCCCGCACCGCGCTCAGCCAGTGAGCGCACGGGCCATCCCTATATAGGATCCGAACCCGCGGCCTCGGAGCTCCCAGTGCCGCACTCTCCCGAGTGAGCCACAGGGCCGGCCCTAGGCTTTAATAGCTCCCTTGGAAGTGCTATAGCTCAGGGAAAAGAAAGAATTAAAATACATGCTGTAGATCCTACCTCTTTGGGGTTTTTGTTCTCACACCTAGGAGTGGGGTCTACTTCCTGTAAATCAGAAATTCCTGGGGTGCCTCAGGAAATGGGCAGCTTCCCCAACCCTTTTATCTGGTGGGAGGGCTGTGCTGGCTGCAGCTTCCATCACTTGTGGGAGAAGAGGAGGATGTTGCCAGCAGTCGCTGCCAAAGGTCAGTGACCCCCAGTGAGTCCTCAAGGAGCAGCAATGAGTCCGCAGACCTCCCGGCAACGGGAGCGGTCCTCCTC
>NW_007774072.1:3952-4186 GCF_000696425.1 Galeopterus variegatus | reverse complement strand
TAAGTTTCCTTGAAATTATAAACCTTTAGATGTAACTCTGATATTATAATAGCTTTGGGAAATTTTAAGAAAGTTTAGCTTGAGGTTGATGACTAAGACAATTTTGTGTTTAATGTTGCATTGGATAAGCATGCCATAAAATAATGTTGGTTTATTTAGGAGTGGTTATTTTAAAAATGCACTATAAAACTTTGCCCACACTGTTGTTATTTGCAAGTAGAAATTTTTGCCTTG
>NW_007774072.1:0-2274 GCF_000696425.1 Galeopterus variegatus | reverse complement strand
ATATTTTATAAAATATATCATAGATGTAAAAGACTATAAATGAAACCCACAGTGTAAAGAATCATAAAACTCACACCTTTGCCCTCGTCTCTGAGCTTGAGAAAGAGATTGCCAGCACTTCATGGAGCCTTCCCAGAGCACAACCCTCCCTCCTGGTGGAACCACCGTCCTGAATTTCATGTTTATGATTTCTTTGTTTTCCTTTATAGTTAATCTGCATGTGGATGAGTCTGTGACTTGTTTTTTTCTCTCAGCACTGTGCTTTTGAGATTCACCCGTAGTGCTTTATATTGCTGTACACCACTGCTGTCACTCACTGTGGTATAGGATTCCAGTGTCGAATAGATCCAGTTTTTGCGTAAGACAGTGTGGTTGTAGATGTGCAAGAGTTCTGAGTCTAGAGGACATACCTAGGAGTGGTATTTCTGGGTTGTCTTTGTATTTTTAACATTCCTAGGTGGGATGCCATTCTGTTTTCCACAGTGGTCGTGCTGTCTCAGTCTCCCACCAGCGGCACATACTTGTTCCTGTTGCTCTAAAACCTATTTCTACAGCTTTCAAAATGTCTGGAGGACACTCACTGTTTCTCTCCTTGCATTTCTAGTTTCTAACAGAGCACCTTTCACAAATTTGGTAACTACTGATTGCCTCATCTGGTGTTTGGTTGGAGTCAAGAATTGAGTAAGTTTCTTCTTCCTCTCTGGATATTCTCTGTTAGTTTTTATGAACAAAAGAGAACACTGTGTAGGAGAAAGTTCACGAACTGGAATAAGGGATCTGGGTGTGAGTTCCACTCCCACCCCCACCTCTTACTAGCTTCATGATGGCAAGATATTCCCTACTGTGAAAAACAGATAATCATTCCTATGTCATGATGCAGAGATGTCTAACATAATGTGTAACCCATGTCAGAGCTTAATAAATACTAGTTGCTCTCTGCGTCCCATCTAACTCATCTCTAATGTCCACGCATGATGTTTAGAACATAGTTCATTTGTCTGCATTGTGATGAATCACCCAGAGACAGCTAAACCTCAGGACTAACACAGCATTTGTCTGTGTAGCCTCAGGGTAGTCAGTAGTCAAGATGCTCTGGCTGGTTTTAATGTGGGTTTCACCATAGTGCATCTACTTCCAGCCATTTTGGGCAATTTCTCTCCATTCTCACACGTGAGACCTCTGAACTGTCTTGTAGGAATCGTGGCTACTTTTGATGCTAATTTTGTCAGATCATTTGCACTACAGACTTGTCATGGAGTTGGGTGGCAGAAGCAGTTATGTAAATTGCAGTTTATTTAACATAGACTGCAACTGTGTGCCAGACCTGTTCAAAGCACTTTGCAAATATTAACTCTTTGGGGTGCATACTGTTATTATTACCATTTTAGCGATGAGGAAACTGAGACACAGAGAGGTTAAGTAATATGCCTAAGTGACAGAGCCAGTAGGTGGTAGAGCCAGGATACAGGTAGATGCAGAGCAATTACCATAAGGTAAAGAAGCGGGGTGAGTGGATTTTCATTTATGTCACATGATTACTTTTTGTCCTAACCTTTGTGTGTCAGTGTGGCATTGACACCAAAATTAAAAGACCTGTAACTTTGGGCTGACCCCGTGGTGCACTCGGGAGAGTGCAGCTCTGGGAGCGCAGCGATGCTCTCGCCGCGGGTTCGGATCCTATATAGGGATGGCCGTTGTGCTCACTGGCTGAGTGCGGTGCGGGCGACACCACACTAAGGGTTGCGATCCCCTTACTGGTCACGAAAAAGACAAAAAAAAAAAAAAAAAAAAAAAAAAAAAGACCTGTAACTTTGACACTACAGATCTGCCATGCAGCCCTGACTTTTTTTTTTAATGCATTAATAGATTTAGAAAATTATTGCTAGCTGAATATTGCCCTCTTTCTAATGCCTTTTGAAGTCTCAGAGAATTCTTCCTAGTTCTTAGAATTGTAAATATTTTCCTGAAATTATGGATTTTAAAAGATTTACTTAGGCCGGCCCGGTGGCGCACTGCTACAGTGCGCCGCTTGGGAGTGCGGTGGCGCTCCCGCCGAGGGTTCGGATCCCACATACAGACCGGTTCCCGCTCACTGGCTGAGTGAGGTGCGGGTGCGACACCGAGGGTTGCGATCCCGTTGCCGGTCCCAGTCCGGTATGGGCGCGACACTGAGGGCTGCGATCCTTTGCTGGACATGAAAAAAGACAAAAAGGAAAAAAAAAAAGATTTACTTAGGCTCTTTTCCAATTTTGTAGTCTTAGCTCAAGGTTGTAA
>NW_007774071.1:3431-4187 GCF_000696425.1 Galeopterus variegatus | reverse complement strand
TCCAGATAGATTTCATATTTAAATGTAGGTGAAACAATGTATGTTTTAATGGAAAACAGAGGAGAGTATATCCCATAAAATAGAAAAAAATATTTTAAAAAGCACATGAAATACACTAAATATAAAGAAGGAAAAATAAAAATTAAAGCCATAGTAAAAATATGCACTTCCATTCTTCAACATAAAGAAAGTAAACATTAACCAACAGAATTAGAGAAATTGCTTATAATACATAACTCCAATGAATGGTTTGTATCAGAATGTATAACAAAGTACTTGCACATTAACAAGAAAAATACTAAAAACATAGTAGAAAAATTGGTATTCTTAATACTTAAATGGTCACTTCAAAACAGGATATACAATGGCTATTGAACATATAAAAAAGTGCTCGATTTTTTATTCATCAAGGAAGAGTTGGATAAAACAATGATTAACAAAACACATCTTTTAGAATGGTCCAAATAACAAAGAAAATTGCACATTTTGATAAGGATAGGAAGCAACTGGTGCTCTGAAACACCGTGATGAGATTGTGAATTGGTCCACCTACTTTTTAAAACTCTTAAGCATTAAATGTTTAAGCTGAAAAAACACATTACATATGACATGAAATTCCAGCTCTAACTACATACTCAACAGAAATGCTATGTGTTCATCTGAACATCTGAACATTTTACAAAAATGTTTATAGCAGCCCTTTTTTCACAGCTCTTTTTTAATAGCCAAAATTAAAAACTGTAGACATGTCCATAA
>NW_007774071.1:0-2534 GCF_000696425.1 Galeopterus variegatus | reverse complement strand
ATAAACCTAAATATTACTTTATATTTTTATTTATATAAAGTGCCAAAACAGTTGAAACCAATCTATGTTGTTATAAGAAATGATGATGATGACTTTTGAGTTGAGGTAGGGCTAGAGTTACTGACTGGAGTAAGTATAATATGGACTTTAAGAAATATTTTTCTATTTCTTTATCTTGTTGCTGGTCTTGGTTCAGTTTTTATAAACCCATCACCAATCTGTAATGTTTGATGTGTGCATTTTCCTGTATGCATATTATATTTCAATAAAAATCTAATAAAATATTAGAAAATATATTCTGAAATCCCAGCAAAAATTAAAATATCAAAATTAAATGTGTTTCCTCAGGAATTCAAGAATGGTTTGATATGAAGAAATTATTCATATTAGTTCACTATGACAGTAGATTTAAGGTGAAAAATTATAGAACTATTATGGCCTTCAACAAAATTTAACACTAATCCTATTAAAAAATACTTTCAACAGTTAGGAATCAATATCTACTTTCAAAAAAATGATAACACATATACGTTTCACCCCATGTTTCACTCCATGAGTTAGCATCTTATTTTGTGAAGAAATATAGTACTTTTACTATTAATAAAGACCATCTTTGAGGATGGTGCTCAATGTGAGAGCCAAATAGGCTTGCTAATGGAGCCCCCAAATTAGGCAAGTGTAGCCATCAAGGTTGAGATAACACAGGAACAGGACACATTTTCCAAAAGAGATAAGCGTAAAATAATCTAAGGCCTGAAAGAAAAATAGCAGTACTCTGACTCTTCATGAATGAGTCACTCTCAAGAGCAAGAAAAACAGAATGGAACTAGACTAAAAATGCTTAGTTATTATTATTTTTTAAATTTACACATAAATTATTCCTGACAGAATCATTAAGAAAAGAATGCAGTGCTAATTCCCCACAGAAACATAATTTGAACAATTATCCATATGCAAAAATATCTTCACAAGTACTAAGGAATCCAGGTCAGATATTAAAGTACCTGGGTGTAGCACAGAAATAAGAAAAAAACCCATTGAGGAGCTGGAAGAATAGTTTCACATTACACATATCACAGCTCCCCCAAACCCAGGCAGCTCAGTGTGGAGAGATTTACCATCTGCATAGGGGAAGGAGAAAGTATTAACAGGATCATACACCACGATCAAGTACTATTTATTCCTGGGGTGCAAGAATTGTTCAACATATGCAAATCAATAAATATGAGGGTACTTCAAAATGTTCATGAAAAGATTTGTATCATATTTTAATTTTATATTTCCAAAAACTTTTTGAATAAAGGATAAAAATTATAAGATTATCTCAATAGATGCAGAAAAAGCATTAGTCAAAATTTGACATACTTTCATGATAAAAACTCCCAACAAATAAGGTACAAAATGAATATACTCAACATAATAAAGGCCATATATGACAACCCCCAGATAAGATCATACTCAATAGTAAAAAGCTGAAAACTTTTCTCTAAGATCAAAAACATGTTAAGAATGCCTACGTTCACCACCTGTATTCAATATAGTACTGGAGGACCTAGCTAGCTAAATTTGCAAAAGAAATAAAAACCATGCAAATGTAAAGGATAAAGTAAAATGATCTCTATTTGCAAATAGCATAATCTTATATAGAGAAAATTCTAAATACTCCACTGACAAATGATTAGAACTAATAAAAAAGTTCAGTAAAGTGGCAGGATACAAAATCAGTATAAAAATATCAGTGTCATTTCCATACACTAACAATGAACTATCTAAAAAAGAATTTAAAAAACAATCACACAGCAGCATTAAAAAAATAGGAAAAATTTTAACCAAGGAGATGAAAGATCTCTACATTAAAACCTATAAAACATTGATGAAAGAAATTGACAAAGATGCAAATAAATGGAAAAATATCACATATTCATGGATTAGAAGAATTAATATTATTAAAATGTCTATACTACCCAAATTAATCTATGGATTAATACAATCCCAATCAAAATTCCAATAGAATTTTTCATAGAAATAGAAAAAAAAAAATCCTAAAATGTGTGTGGAATCACAAAAGACCCCAAGCCTTGAGCAAAGAAGAACAAAGCTGGAGGCATGATACTACCTGATTTCAAAATTTATCACTAAGATATAGTAATCAATCAAAGCAACATGGTACTGGCATAAAAGAGACTAAAGAGGATACCTCAAAAAGTTAATGGAAAATTGGAATTGAAAGATAATACAAATATTTGCATGAACTTTTTTGAAGACCCCCATATATACCAATGGAACATCATAGAAAGCCCATAAATAAATCCATGAATTTACATTCAATTCATGTTTGACCAAGGTGCCAGGAACACAAAATGAGAGAAGGACGATCTCTTCAGTAAATGGTGCTGGGAATACTGGTTATTCACATGCGGGAGAATGAAACTGGACTCATCTCATACCATAAAGAAAAATCAAATAAAAATAGACTAAAGAATTAAATGCTATCTAAAGCCGAGAACTGTAAAAGTACTAGGAAAAAAAAAAAA
>NW_007774070.1:0-4187 GCF_000696425.1 Galeopterus variegatus | reverse complement strand
TTTTCTTGTCTTTTTTATCTTGGTGAGTGTTGGGGTACAGAAAGCTGTTACCCCAAAGTATGGTGCTTTGATATGCTGGAATACGGAAGCAGCCCCAAGGTTTCTCTGACCCACCCCCTTCCTGTCCCTCAATCCTCCGTCACTCTCCAAAGCCCAGGATGAAGCTGTTCCAAAGTCCAGATCTGCCAAAGAAGAAGACAATGACCTCTGGTCCCTTCCCTGAGTCTTCATCAACTTAACCCATATCTCAGGAAGGAAGACCAGAGTCTGTCAACACACCTGGACAGATTTCTGTCACAGACCATTGTCTTCTATTTCAGTCCCATTCAGTATTTGAAAGAGAATCATTTACCGGTCACTATCTGCCTGCAGCCAAATAGACTTTGTCCCAGGTCATTGTATGTTCTCCAGGCCCATTGAGACGCCCTAAGAATCACTTAATCCCACACACTCATCTCCCCTTTCCCTATAGACATGGGTATATAAGCTCGGTACCCCATGGGAAGTTGGGACACTACTCTCTTGTGATTTCCCCATGCTTTGCCCTCTCCCAGCATATTAAATAATAAAATTTGGTATGCCTTTTCTTCATATTGATATAAATTTGTCAGTGATCTTTATTAATGAAACTTCAGGGGTGAAGAGGAAGTTTTCCCTTGGCCCCTCCACAAGGAAAGGGATATTTAAATCTTAGAAATCAAATGAAGTTCTATTTTTTAAGCAGTTAATAAAAGAATGTTTTTCTGTCAATTTCAGATGCATTTCAGGAAAAATAGTTAATGGATAAGAGTTTATTTTAAAACTTTTTATTAGCAAAAAAAAAAAAAGGACTTTATGAAAGGAAATGCCACACTGAATTTAGTGAAGATTGAACGCAGTCACTTGTTAGCAAGATAGTAAGTGCAAATGTATAGAAAAAAGTCCCACTAATGTGGAAATTAAAGCCTTCAGCTCCTTATCTCAGTAAGAAAGTCTGGACCTAAATGAATTTAAGCTGCTTTCCAATATGTAACTCAGACTTTGCTGGAAGTAGCCAGCCCCACACGTGATGCACTTTCAAAGAAAAAGGCGCTGAGCTAATGGCATTCAGTTCCTACAAATATACAGGGAAGTTGGGGTGGGGGTTTATCTTATCTTATAATATTAAAACAAAAGAACTTGTGTATGAAGACTGCCACCCTCATGGAACTCAACCACAAGTATCATCTTTAAATGGCTAGATGAGAGACATTCATAGCAAAAAATTAAGTGAATTGGACAGGAGACCCTGGATTTTCCGATCTCCTTGACCATGATGATGTTATCCTAAATAGCAAATAGAGAGAGACTCTCTAAAAGAAAAGGGAGTTTAATGGGAAATAGAACATTTCAGTGGGAATACATGTGCTGTGGTAAACTATATGGGTATTCATGGAGGTTCAGTAAGACAAAGGGTTTTAAAGGAAAAACGGTAGAGGATTACATACTTGTTTGGGAGTAATCATCCTTGGCTACAAGAATCACTAAGGGAGATGCCAGTCTGAGGCTGGACAGGCAGTTGCTGGGCAGATGTCCTCACAGAAGAATTTTTGTGTAGGGTTGTGTTACGAGTTGAATGTGTTCCCCAGAGTTTGTGTATTAGAAACTTGGTCCCCACTGTAACACTGTTAAAAGGGTGGGAAATCCTACTATGGTATTTGACAGGTGGGACCTTTAAGATGTGACTAGATTGTGAGGACTGTGCCCTTGTGAATGAATTGATCCATTCATGAAATAATGGGCATGGTTTTAATGGCCTTATAAGGAGAGCCAGGGAGCAGGTCAGCTGTCTCCTGCTCAGCCCATTCGGGCCATGTGACACCCTGGTCACCATAGGGCACTGTAGTAAGTCCCCACCAGGAAGAAGGCTTGCACCGTGTGCGTTTCCTGGAGGGCTTCCCAGCCTCTAAAAGCATAGGAAATACATTTCATTTCTTTGTGAATTACACAGTTTGAGATATTCGGTTATAAGCAACAGAAACTGACTAGTGCAGTTGCAATGGACTTTGTGCAAGGCTGTGTTTTTTTTTTGTTTTTTTTTTTTCCTTTTTGTCTTTTTTCGTGTCCGGCAACGGATCGCAACCCTCAGTGTCGCGCCCGTACCGGACTGGGACTGGCAACGGGATCGCAACCCTCAGTGCTGCACCTGCACCTCGCTCAGCCAGTGAGCAGCCGGTCTGTATGTGGGATCTGAACCCTCATCGGGAGCGCCGCCGCACTCCCAAGCGGCGCACTGTAGCAGTGCGCCACCGGGCTGGCCCCAAGGCTGTGGTTTTGAATCATCCTCTGTGAAATTTTTTTCAGGCATTTGCGCACAAGAACCCTTTCTTTATGTCCTTCTCCAGCCCTGTTTGTCCATTTCCGGGGGTTGTTTGTTTTAGCATAAGCAACCCCATTTTGATTCTGACAACTTTCATAAGGACACAAATTCTGTTCTCAGTGTGTTCTCTGCTCCCTGTGTGTTTTTGAGGGAAAATACGCTAACAGCCCTAGAGACATGTTATGATCAGCTATACTTTTAGGTCTGAAAAAATATATATAGGGAGCTACTTTGGTCCAGAAAGTACAGAGAGTAGGCCACTTCTTTAACCCGAGCTAGAAAACCCAAGTGCCCTAAGAATCAAACCAAAGGATGTGCTTTTCACTCTGCCACCTGGTTCCATGAAGATTCAGCTTCTACCCCCTGCATGGAGAGAATCAGATTTAATCACCTGAATGCCTGCTACAAACATGGGGTACCTATTCCCAGTGAGAATGGAGGTGACACGTTTTTAGGTGCCACACTCTGTGTTGCATTAGAGTATTAGCACACAGAGCCCACATCAAATACAGAGAAGGAAAAAGCCCTTGAATCCCCACGGGTATTCCCCCCAATTCCTTGCCCTGCTGTCTCTATTACTCCAGCACCAGCAGGAGCTAAAGAATATTCTAGTCTGCAGCTGTTATTTACTTTTAGGAAACAAAGAGAACATCTAGAAAAGAAAGGTGAATGACTAAAAGATGATTAATGTCTCGATTCAACCCTCTTCTGAGGATCTGATAGGCTTTTCTGTCTTAGCATTCCAAATCTCCTCCTCATATGGAAACCCTGCCTGACTTCACCTGACACGTGCCAGGAGGTTCCTTCTCATCACCTGGCCAACATTTCTCCCAGGAGTGGACATCACGATGGTGGGGCCTGGTTTCCTGTCCTTCGTACTTGGTATCCCAGGGTCTGCTCCCTGAAAGCAAGAGACATTTCTGTGTCATTGAGATGCAACAAAGAAAGTCTAAAGCATGTTGCACTGACTTCAGTTTCTTTTCTTTTCTGGAATCTGTTCCTATTCTCAGCAAACACCTGTGTAGCAGGTCCAGGCTAGGAAACAGAGGGGAAGGAAGTGTGGGTAGGAGCCTTGGCTTAGGTTAAGAACCAGCAAATTTCACCAACAAGAAAGTCACTTCATTCTTCCACAATATCCTCATCGATTATCAGGTTGGATTTTTTTTGGGGGGGGGTACACATTTTATTGTTATTACTTTTTAATGGGGATTTTGTGTTTGTCTCTGTGTGTTTTAATAGGCTTAAATTTTTTAGAGCAGTTTGGGTTCACAGTAAAATTGCGTGGCGTTATAGAGAGCTCCCATAACCCCCCTCCCCCTACCTTCTCCCTCCCCCACTATCAACATCACCCACCAGCGTGGTACGTTTTCTGCACTTGAAGAACCTGCACAGACACATTATTACCACCCACAGTTCATAATCTACATTAGGGTTCACTTGTGGTGTTGTACATGCTATGGGTTTGGTCAAGTGCATAATGACATGTGTCCACCCTTACAGTATCATACACAAAAGTTTCACTGTCCCGAAAAAATCTGCTGTGCTCTGACTGTTTATCCCTCCCTAACCCCTGGCAACCTCTGGTATCTTCATACTTTTGTCTTTTCCTGAATGGCATATAGTTGGAGCCATCTTCTAGGAGTTTTATGGTTTTGTATCTCACTAGCCTTTATTCTTTAGAAGGGTTTTAGGTTTACAGAAAAATTGAGCAGAAAGTACAGAGAATTCCCAGGTAACACCCCCCACCCCTGGTTTGATTTTAATGATGATAGAATCTTTTATTATCTTATAGGAAAAAAAGAAAAGAAAAAGAAAAGGAGGATGTAATCCTATTTTCCAAAAGATAAAG
>NW_007774069.1:3072-4187 GCF_000696425.1 Galeopterus variegatus | reverse complement strand
GAGGCCTGAGGGATACGGCTGGGACATCACACCTGGAGTGTGTATGGCCACCTTGCTGCCAGCCTCTTTGTGTCCTTGCTACCCCAGCATCTGGAACTGTGCCGGACACACGGAGCCATGAGAACATTTGTCAGAGGCATGGTGGCCTGGGAGAGTGGCACACAGCTGCTGCAGGCCTCGTGTTCTGCTCTCAGCGTCAGCTGGCTTTCCCACTGTTGGGCTGGATCACAGATCCCTCTGCCCTGTCCTGTGCAGGTCATGTAGTTGAAAAAGATTTTGGTGGCTGATAACAGGATAAACACGCTTTATTCTGACGCAAACTCTGCCAGCCAGCAGTTCAGAGCTGCTGCCTTTTGTACTGAAAGTACACAACAATGGCAATGGGCCAAGGAGTATCTGGGCACACATGCACAGTCTCACCAGTCTTACACAACTTGTTTACAATGCATGTGCTGAATCATACCCAGCCGGATGTGAGGGCAGGGGGCCTGACTGTACTGACTCCACTTTCCTCACACTCCACCCCTTCAGGATCCCTTGAGGTACAATCTACGTGTCTGAGATCTTCTGCGATGTTCCCTTAGAGAGGATGGCTGACCCTTGCATCCATAGTCCACAGCAGCAATATAGGCTGCAGCAACATGCCACCAAATCACAGTGCTTTCTCCCAGTACAGCTCACACCCGCCTCCAGGAGGATGACATACGGCCCACCATTCCTGGAGGGGGTCTCCAGTCATTTTTGGACAGCATGAATTTCACTGGTTAATTGCTGCAAAGCCTGAGTAACGTTACGATGATAGTCAGGGATAAAAACAGAACAGTGTTCAGGCCAGGTCCAGATAGCAGTTGTCATCAGGATGTTCTCCCACAGGAATCCTGAAGCCACACTGGTAGGGAACTCAGTGCATATGTATGTGCCCAGTGGACTATGTTAGCAGCCACAAGACTATGGGCGAAAAGACAAAAAAGTTATTGGCAACAATAGAGGGAGTTCTCATCGCTCTGGCAGAACACATGCCAGCTTACCAGCCTGGAAAGAATGGTTGCAGGAACAGGTGCTGCGGCTCTACGCAACAGAGTCTCCACTGGAGAGGGCCTGCCCTTGTGGGGTCT
>NW_007774069.1:0-1695 GCF_000696425.1 Galeopterus variegatus | reverse complement strand
GCAGGTTCCACTTCTGAGCCATCAACCACATGGTCTTGCAGCCAGCATGCTGCATTTGTCGGTATAACCACTGGGTTACATCAGTGGTTGGGGCTCTCTCCAGCCACCTTACCTTAGCCAAGGCATTGGCTTCATCATTGCCTGGACTGGCTAAGGGGGAATGTACTGTGACATGGAAAAGTTATTTCCTTCTCATGTCTTAATTCCCATAACTCTTGCCACATGGCTTGTCCCCACAGAAGTCGGTGACCTACCATCCACCGTTGATATTTCCAAGTAGAGATCCAAAGGGTAAGACCCTTATATACAGCCCACTCACATTGTTCCAAATGACCTAGCAGCATTGGAGTCGCCATGGTTAAATCTTCAAGAGAATCAGAGGTTAGTAAGACGTCATCTATGTAAGGAAACATTGTAACCCTGCTGGGCCTAATCCACCTGGCCAGGTCCCCAGCCACCAAACCGTGACAGATGGTTGGGCTATGTAGGTAGCCTTGGGGCAACACTTGAAAAGTCCATTGCTTTCCTTCCCAGGTGAAAGCAAATTGATCTTGGCTATCAGGTGAGATTGGGATAGAGAAAAAAGCATTTGCAAGGTCCAATACATAGTAATAAGTCCCCAGCTGAGTCATCATCTGATCCATCAAGTTACGAACTGAAGGCACAGCCACCTGCAAAGGAGGCCCTACTTTGTTCAGTTCTCAATAGTCTACAGTCATTCTCCAGACATCATCTGGCTTTTTCACTGGCCACACTAGGGCACTAAAGGGGCTATGTGTGGGACAAATGATGCTGACATTTTTAACTCCAATATAATGGCACCGATCTCCATATGTCCTCCCAGCAGGTGATACTATTTCACAGTGACTATTCATCTTGCCTTGGGTAATGCCTGTGGGTCATGTTTAGCATGTCCACTAACACAGGCTTCACCGTCCATATCCACAACTGGAATTCTCCATCCATTGTTTGCAGGTGTAACCNTGCAGGTGTAACCTATAAAGAACATCTGTACACAAGATGTATTCAGATACAGGATATATACACAGTATATACACGAGGGGGCAATCATCCTATGGCCAATGGCAATGACACTGCTTTCGCTTTAATAGAATGTCCTCCATAGCCATCAACATTCACTGTGGCCCCTGGAAACTTATCTGGGTTGCCACGTGTCAGGCTACATTCTGCCCCTGTATCCACCAACGTCAACACTCACTGTACATTTGTCTCTGACCAATGTATTGCCAGTTCGCCATGAGGCCTCTGGTCCTCTTCTGCCCCCAGAAGTGAGCACCTCAGTCTGCTCCCTAGCCAAAAGAGAACAGTCCATCCTCCTCCATGGAAGGAGCCATGAAATCTTTCAGATTCACTGGGTGTACTTTATCACTTGTCTCTTTTGAAAGCTTGATGTAATGCTGTCTGGGGTGCAATTGTTGCCACAAGGTAAACAGGACGTCATTTGGTTGCTGGTTGTCTTTTTCCCTATCAACTCCTGCCATAAACAAGTCAAACCACATCTGCATGCGGTTGGTCTTGCCAGTCCCTTTGGGGTAAAATCATGAGCATTTCTTGGGATTTAGTCTTCACCACCTTTCGGACCCCTTTGTTTGTCTTCTCCCCTCTGCCTCACACATACAGGCCATCATAGTCATCACTTCATGTATAGAATGATCAAAGTATGGGGCCAGTATG
>NW_007774068.1:0-4187 GCF_000696425.1 Galeopterus variegatus | reverse complement strand
ATTATTATTATTATTATTATTATTATTATTATAGCAAATGGATGTGAATAGTCCACTGCTGTGGGCTTCATCTTCAACATTGTCTCATCCCTTCTTAAAATGGGTTATTTATTTATTTGTAAACTGTTGATTTATTTGGGGCATTGTCCCCGTAAACTTTTCATAAAGCATCAGTGATTTCACCATTCTTTTACCAAAGCTTCACCATGAATTTGAAGTTTGTTCTTGCTTCAATTTTACCAGAATTCATGTCCTGATAGGGGTTCTTTGCAAACTGATGTCTTATTCTTCTTAGTGCCTCAAACTATATCTTGTTCAGACATGTTATAACAAGTTAGTATGAATTTATTTTGGTGCAAAACTTTTGTTAAGTGCATACATAGTTTCTTCATAATACACATTTTCTATGAACTTTATGAAGACCTCTCATAACAGTCATCATTTCTTTGTAAAGAACATCTTTCATTCATTATCTGGGGCTGTTTTGTTATTATTTAGTAGAATTCTTTTCAGAAAGACAAGATAAAGATTTGACATTTGGGCTGGCTGGTTAGGTCAGTTGATCAGAGTGCTGCCTTGTAACACCAAGATCAAGTACTCCAGGTTAGGTTCCCCTTGCTGGCCAGCTGCCAAAAAAAACAAAACCAAAAACAAAAACAAAAAACTACCTTGATACTTCCACATCATTTCCCAGATGAAGGAGTTAGTGTAAAAATTATTTCCAATAGTGGAAATTGAGGTTTTAAACTTTGCTTTCTCTTTTTGTGGTATCATTGCCAGCTCAAAAATTTGTGTATATCTAATGTATTTCAAATGCTTAATTTTTTATTATAAAGTTTCTCTTAATTTGACTGGTGGGAGATATTTAAGTTTGCTCCTTTTATTATGTTCACAAGCGCACATTCATTTTGCTTCCTGGCACAGAATGTCCCAAGTTCACCAATATAATTTCTGTCTCAGATGTAGATTTAGTCATTTTTCCTGGGAGCTTGGAGAACTTTAAATGTATGCCACATTGGATATTTAGTCAAAATTCTGTTATAAAAACCACCTGAAATTATTCTTTATTATCGTTATGGAACCAATATCATGTAGAGTTAGCATCATTTGTTTCTGTTTACTTTAAATTTTGTTATCGCTTGTTTTATATTTAATTTTATATTTGAATATAAAAAAAATTTACATGGTTGAGAAAACAAAAGCCAACTATGGTCTACTATTACAAACTTTAAAAAAAAAAGAATTATAAGCAGTCCTTTCATTTTTTTTTCAACTTCAGTTGGATAGTTCTTATTCATTATTTAAATTTTCACTTAAAATATTTATGGAGTTACTTTGAAAAGTTTCTGAAATGAAAGTGATACTATCTTTGAATTTATTTACTTGAATAAAAGTCTGAGAACTAGGTTTTTTTTTTTTTTTTTTTTTTCTCTCTCTAGTCCTGTCTCTTCTTCCGCATTTCTCCCAACTATTCCCGAAGGGATCCAATTTTATTGGTTTCTAGTTTACCCTTCACACATAGGGAAACACACAGTGCACACACACACATACACACACATTCATAAGCTAACAGCTCAATGTCTTAAATATAGATCCATTAAAGTGAATTATCTGCTATCAACTTTGCACCATGAACAATCCCTTCTAAGTCTGCTCACTATGCATATCAGAATCTTTTCGACTTTCTAGTTGTTGGTTAAGAGTGGTCAGATGAGAGAATATTGCATTAACTTTGAAATGCAGAAGTTAAATGTATTTATTCTGGAATGGCTGTGGTGGCCACATATAGCTGCTTCACAGGCCTCTCTATGTTGGTGGCCATAAGACATGGAAGTTTTTCAGAGTCTCTTTGACTTCCTTTGTGGTCACAGTGGCCACATGTGGCTGCAGGTTCTTATTCTCTGAGATCTGGCTTTTCTATCTACACCAGTGCTTCAGGTTGAATTTATCAGGACTTTGCTTTTCCTCTGGATTCGTTTATTCAGTTACTCTCATATTTGGGTCAGCCTTAGTTTCTACATTAAAACCTTTAGTTTTGTAATATATGTAATACAAACACTTCCTATTGTGTTTTAGTACCATGAGGGGCTAAACCCTCCCTTCGCCCCCACCTTATTGATTTTAGTTCAGGTTTTCTTGGCTAGTCACAGCTATTTTATTACTTAAAGTTTTGACTTAACTTAGCCTTAGAAAGAAATAATTTGAGAATTTATTGGAATCTGATGTAATTTAGAAATTAATCTGGGAAAAAGAAACACCTTTATGTTGTTGTACCTGGTATGAATTTCTAATTATTCAAGTATACTTTGGTATTTCTCATAAGTATTTCAAAGTTTTACTCATGTAGACTTTGCACTTTTCACTTCATTGCTAAATTCTTAACATTTTGTTGTTATTGGTCTTCTATTTCATTTTATAACTTATCATTCTTTATATACACATAGATAATTGATATTTGTATGTGGATTTTATATCTATTGCTTTAGTAAAACTTGTTATCATGTTTAATATTTTGCTGATTGATTTTTTCTTCTATTTTTTTCCGGATATACAATTTTATCATCTGCAAATAGAGATAGTTTTGCCTCTTTTTCTAATTTTTATGCCTCCAATATCTCGTCTTATCTAATAGCATTAACTAATGTTTCCATATAATGCTTAATAATAAGAAACATAATTTGTATGCATTATATAGAGAAAATATCTTACCTCATTTAGTGCTATTTTGTTTTGGGGAGTGTTAAAGAAATAACAAGTAAATTCTAATTTATTGAGAAGTTTCCTCAGAAATGAATTTTAATTTAGTAAAATACTTTTTTCAGGATTTATTAATAGATATATGCCATTTTCTCTTTGACTCTATTAATATAATAAATAGAATTTCCAATATTAAATCATAATTACATTATCGGGATTAATCTCACTTGTGCAGAGGACATATTTTACTAGTTATAAAAACACATTGTAGCTATAGTAATTAAAAAATAAAATTTGAGTATATAGGCAAAAGATCAGTTTTTTTTCATCTTTGATATTTACTTATCATTTTCTACTAAATGTTCATTTCTGCTTGTCCTTGTCTTCCTAAATGTTCATGTATATTCACTTGTGGTAAGAGTTACTCACAGGGCTTCATCTTCATAGAAACAAGGCAATGTGAGGCACATGAAGATAGTTGAATGAAAAACAATAAGCATCTCAACAACAGGTCCTTACATTCAACTACATGCTTCCCCCTTTTTGCCATTGGCATCCTTTCTACTCACAGTGGTGAGTAGCAGGTGATAGCAAAACTTATTTTCAGCACAGAACTCTACTCTATTGCTATGGTCAGCTGGCCAGCTCAGCTTGTCACAACTTATCTCACACCGTTTAATTTCTCTAAGCATGAACATAGTCTAGGCTTTAGGTGTGAAACTACTTCTAGAGGATGATGTGGGGGAAGAAAAATGTCTTTCCTCCACCCTCCTAGGTTCTTTGGCTGGGCTGTGAATAAAATTGACATAAGACAGATTAATAAGAGAAAAAACATATTTAATTATATAAGTATACATGAGAGTAACACAAAATATAAGACTTGGAGAAGAGCCAGATGATTGAAGTTTATATAGCATCCTTAGCTACAGAAAGAAAGAGGGGTCTAGGGATTCTGGGGGGCAATGAAGACAAGTTTTAGAAAAGTGAAGGGAGAAAATGTGGGGTAAATAAATGGTGTCTTGTTATTCAGATTAAATGACTATCAGCTAATAAATGTTGTCTGGGAGTAGACTTCTTTCTGATACAGATACTTTTACTAATGCAAATTTCCTTTATAGAGGTAAATTTCCTTTAAAAAAAAAAAGGGCAGCTTTTCAGAGTTACTCCTGCATCTGCTGTTTCTCAAAATAACCAGCTAAAAATATGTCTGAGAAGTATATTTTGGGGTGGCATATCTGGTCTCCTACAGTCATTTTTTGGGGTGGTGCATCCTGAGCTCCCAAAATGGCATCCTATATCCAGACCTCCTATATCCTCCTAGCAATAATACAGAGTGATATGGGCACAAATAAAAGCATAAATAAATGTCAGAAAAAAAAAGTCATAATTTATTTGTATTCCATGCATTGTTTATTTTATTCCAGCAAAAGTTGAATGAATGAACAGAGAACACAGAGGATTCATAGCATTGGGGAGAAGTTATAAAAATT
>NW_007774067.1:0-4188 GCF_000696425.1 Galeopterus variegatus | reverse complement strand
ACTGTCTTGTCATTTTCTTAGCACTTTGTTTGGACCAGGATCTATATAACAAACCTCCTTCTGTTGTAATTGCTTGATATGCCACTTGAAAATATTTTATTGGTTCCTCCACTTCCACTTTCTTATTTTTCCTTGCATTTTGTTGGGGGGGAAAACTGGGTTGTTTGTCCTGAAGAGCTTTCTAAAGTTTGTGTTTTGCTGCTTGAATCCATGTAGAATAGTTTAACATGTATTTTTGTCCCCTGTATTTCTTATAAATTGGCAGTTAGGTGTAGAGGCATGGTTAGATTCAGGTTCAATTTTTTGGTAAGAATACTTTACAGATGATGCTACGTGCTTCTATGAGGAAGATATATGTCTGTTTATCTCTTTGTTTGTGATATATGTCTGTTTATCTCTTTGTTTGTGATGTTAGCAGCTATTGATGATTATTGCCTAGATTCATTCTTTTATTAGTGTGCAAAAATGGCGCTAAGGTTTAGTTCATATCCTAGGAAGTCAGTACAAATGTTTGTATTCCCTTTATTTACCTGTTTTCAGCAGAATGAGTTATTTCCTAGTAATCTCCATAGTGACAAACGAGGGTTTTTCTTAGTACCCTTTTGAACTCATGGATTTAAACATATTTTATGTATTTCAGTCTATTACAGTTATTCTTCTCAATGATGACCAAATTGTACCATCATTGCCAGGAGGAATTTCTTTAAGTTGGCTCCTCAGCAGTTTTGACATGAATCCAGTAGTTTTTGATGACTTTTTTGCTTTCTGGTTTGATAAATTATACCAGGTTCAGTTTGTACTTAGAATCAGCAATTTTTCAAGTATCTCCAAAGACCACAATCTATCTGATATTAGGGATGCTCACTGATAATAAATTTGTTATTGTTTCTAGACCTTTATTGTGAACAGAATTAGGAAATACTTTTTAAAAAGGAAATACATCATGAATTCATTTTAATACTTCCTATTCTAATTCAGAGATATAGGATTTTTACTTAAGCACCTCATTCTTGTACCATATCTCCTTAATCCTATGCCCCCAAATCTCAGATTTCAAATACAGAGATATCAATACTCATTTACTACCTCTCACAAAACTCGTATACCATTCACAGAATAACATAAACACTGACTGCTTATTCTCAGGGAGTTCAAAGATAAATAATAAATAACTCCTCCCCTTAAAGACATTTAAAATATTGTGAGTAATTCATCTATTCAATAAATACATAATGATCTCCAACATATGGCTGGCCACATTTCACATGCTTTGATTCTGCGGTAGCAGAACAGAGACGTTGCCTTCTATCACAGAGCTTATTTTACCACAGTTATGATGGAGTAAAAGGAACAGGGTGTGAGAATAATAAAAATGGATTGATTCAGAGTTGCCTAATTAAGTAAATATATTAAGTTAAGCCCTGTCTATGGCTCTTGTGGTTTGAATGTCCCCCCAAGCTCAGATGGGAACTTCACCCCAATATGGTGGTGAAAGGGGCACGTTTAAGAGCTAATCGGATTATGAGGACTGTGCCCCCATGAATGGACGGAACCATTCATGGAGTAATGGGTTGGTGGGTTAATAGGTTCTCATGGGCATGGTTCTGATGACTTTCCAAGGAGAGCAAGTGAGAAGGTTAGCTCTCTAGCTCTTGCCATTCTCACCATGTAATTGCCTACGTCCCCACCAAGAAAGGCCCTTGTCAGATGCACCCTGTGGACCATGGACTTCCCAGCCTCCAAGACTGTAAGAAATAAACTTCATTTCTTTATAAATTACCCAGTTTCAGGTTTTCTGTTATGAGCAATAGAAAATGGACCAATACAAGGGCTGTGGAACAGAGCACAACACTGACTGTATTTGTCTTCCCCAAATTTCATCCCAAAGTGCCAGTGGGGTAACTGTCCCCCATCTCCAGTGTAGAGAAGCAGATAGGATGAAACCAATGTTAGTCTTCACTCTGATATTAAGTTTACTGTAGTTGAAAAATTTTATTTTCTTTCCTTCAGATCAACTAAAATTTTTTTAACATACAGACATATATTTTAATACAAAACAAGTTATTCTCTTCTATCAATTTTATTAGCTGTACTGAGTATAAATTACATACAATAAACCGTTCATATTTAAAGCATAATGTTTGATAAGTTTTGACAAGTTTAATCCCTTCTTCCTGACCCCTGCTTACTCCACTCATTCCCAGGCAACAACTGAGCTGTTTTCTGTCACTATAGATTAGTCTGTGTTTTCTAGAATTTTATATAAATGAAATCTATGCCCCCCCCCCGCTTTTTTGTTTTGGACTGGCATCTTTCATTCAACCACAATTATTTTCTCCATGTTGTAGTATGTATCAGTGGTTCATTCATTGTTATTGTCAAGTAGTAACAGTTTATGTTACTGTGTTAATGGCCATTTGTATTGTTTAAAGTTTGGGAATACTACAAATAAAGCTGATACAAATAGTCAATGTACGAGTCTTTGTATGGACAGATATTTTCATTTCTCTTGAGTAAATATTGAGGAGTGGAATGGGTAGGTCATGTGGTAGGTATATGGTTCTAAGAAACTGCAAAGCTGTTTTCTAAAGGGGTTGTTCTGTTTTGTATTTCCACAACAGTGCATGAGAGGTAGTTGATCTGCATCCTGCCAGCAGTAGGTAGAGTCAATCTTTTTTTTTTCTTCTTTTAGCCATTCTAACGTGTATATAATGGTATTATGCTGAGTGCTTTTACTTTACATTTTTACATTTAAATTACATTGCTCTAATGACTGATGATATGAACATCTTTTCATCTTTTTGTATGCTTATCTGCCATCTGTATATCATCTTTGGTGAAGTGTCTATTTATATCTTTCATTCATATTTCATTGGGCTGTTTGTTGTTTTGATAATTTTTTATATATTTGAATATAAGTCTTTTATCAGAGAAGTGATTTTCAAATATTTTCTCTTGTTCTGTAGCTTGTCATTTAATTCTGTTCAGTGTCTTTTAAAGAGTAAAAATTTCTAGTTTTGTTGAGGTCCAATTTAGTGATATTTTCTTTTAGAGTTTGTGCTTTTTATATACTATTTAAGAAATCTTTGCCAAACTGAAGTTCACTGAGACTTTTTCCTAGGTTTTCTTCCTATAGATTTTATAGATTTAGATTTTATATTTACTTTTACAGATTTAGGAACTTCATTAGTTTACTTTTAAAGATTTATATTTTATACTTAGGTTTATGATCCATTTTTAGTTAAATTTTAGATGTTGAAGTTCTTTTTTTCTTTTTTGCTTATGAATATCCAGTTTCAGCACAATTTGTTGAAAATACTGTAAGTTGTTCACTGACTTAACTTTGCAAAACTTCTTCAAAAATCAGTTTTTCATATATGTGTGTGCTTTTACTGGACTCTCTATTCTGTTCCATTAAGATATTTGTCTAGTATTACAAAGTCTTGATAATAGTAGCTTTACAATAAGCTTTGAAATCAGGTATTGCTAGTTCACCAACTATGTCCTTCAAAGTTGATTTGGCTACTCTAGGTCATTTGCATTTTTGTTAGATTTTAGACTCAGTTTTCTAATTTCTGCAAAAAAAAAAAAACAAACACCTGCTGTAATTTTGACAAATATTTCATTGAATATATAGATAATTTGAGGAGAATTGAGATCTTAACAATAGCAAGTCTTCATGAACATAGTATTTCTATTCATTTATTTAGGTCTTCTTTAGTATCTTTCAACAATGCTTTGTACTTTTCATCATAAAGATTTGGCACATATTTTGTCAAATTTTTCCTCAAGTATTTAATAGATTTGCTGCCATTCTAAAATAATTTTTAAAAAATTTGCTTACAATTTCTTTGTTGTTAGTATATAAAAATAAAATTGATTTTTGTATGTTGGTCTTGTGTCTTGTAACTTTTTTTTAACCTTTATTTTAGGTACTTTTATTTGTTCACTTAGGCTGTTAAATATATTTGTCAAAGGAAACTGATTTTGCTTACAAACCTTAAATATACTCACCAAGTCTTGAGTTATTAACCCACAGCTCTTTTTTTTTATCTTTTCCCCAATAATTTAATTCAAATTATAAACCAGTATCTTCTAACTTGCTAAAACTATATATATATGTGTATATATATATGTATGTATATTTATTGGTTATGAATATTCATGAAAGACAAAGCTGATTGTCAC
>NW_007774066.1:3839-4188 GCF_000696425.1 Galeopterus variegatus | reverse complement strand
CCGGTACGGGCGCGACACTGAGGGTTGCGGTCCATTGCCAGACACGAAAAAAGACAAAAAAAAGGAAAAAAAAAAAGTTCACAGGTCAAAGAACAAACATCTAAGAAAACAAAGTTCATTGAAAAAGACAGAAGATGATTCTTGAATAAGTTTAATCAATACCCTCAGGGACATAGAATCAGACGTTACATCTGCTGAGTTAAATGGAGATCTTGAAAATTAAGTTTTTGATCACTGACATTAAAAAATAAAAAAGTACATGGACAAATAGCAGAATGGGTACAGCCGAGGAACAAATTAGTGAGCTAGAGGATTGAACTAAGGAATTCCCTGTAAAGAGATGAAAAGT
>NW_007774066.1:0-3005 GCF_000696425.1 Galeopterus variegatus | reverse complement strand
AACCCTGTTTAAAAGGTTTGCTAAAAAATGCACTTTAACAAAACAAAATTATTTAAGAAGAGCAGCAGCACAGAGAAGCAACAGGAAACTAAAGAGAAAACAAACAGGTAGAATGTAATGCTAAGAAAAACAAATATTAATTGGGATTCTTATTTATTGAACTCTTACTGTGCGAACACTCACATAACACCTGCAACAAATAGTAACTTTGCATATGATCGCCTTCAAAGAAAGTGTCAACCAGTGGACATTTCAAAAGGATAGCCTCTGTAATATTTTAACGAACTTCAGTGAAAATTGGTAAATGCACACAGATGGCTCCACCACAGTTATGACATCACGACTGAATTATATGAAGGTGTAAAAGTAGGATCTGGGCAGAGCCTTGTACCTGAGGTGTTGTCAACTGGACCAACAGTCTTTGTCCATTGGAAGGACACCCTGGGCTAATACACACTCCCATTGGTATGTGTTCACTCTTCTGACACCATGGGTTCTCTTATTTTGTAAAACTTTTGGTTGACTTAGAATGAACTTGTATAAATTGCCCTTCTGGTCTTCCTATTAGAGCACTTAAATTATTCCACTGAAACCTGCCAAAAGTTTTCAGGCCTTTAACGTTGATGGGGAAGTGAAATCAAATAACAAATGAGCTCCAGTCATCAGGGAAGCAGAAAGGACTGAGCTGCTTTTAAACAGCTTTGCTTCAGTCCCCCTCGTTTATAATACCTCTTAGGAGTTTAAAACTATTTGCCTTTCTCCTATTGATTTGATCCTTGGAATTAGCTGTCCTCTTCCAGGGCAGGCAGTGGAACGAGGGAGGCCCTCTTTGTTTCAGGAGCTACGTCCGCTGGTTAAGACAGTGCATTTCTGTTCCCATATCAGGAACTTCAGAGATACCCACTCTCCTGAGGGATGAGAGATTCTTAATTACTTTCTGTAAAAAAAGGGAGCCTGCAGCACTGCAGCTTGGCAGGTTCTCTAAAAATAGAGGCTATAGGTTATTTTTAAAAGCCCTCATCCAGGGATCATGACTGTGAGTCACATTTATCTCCAGTTTGCCTGCCGAAGGAAAACCACATGGCTCTGTGGACATTTTAAACTCTCCCTGAAACACTGCCACCTCTACAGAACGAACAGTTACATCAACCCACCGATGAGCAAATGGGGAAGAATTTGTGCATGTGGAATTTGAAGACCCATTTAGTTTAAAATAGATATTCCATGTCCAAAGGATGTGAAGGGTTTTCAAAGCACCAGCTCTTCCTACTGTTGTCACACTGCTGTACAACTCTTTTTACTTATTGTTGGCTTTATTCATTTCCTTTTCCAGGAATATACATAATTTAGTGAAGAAATATTCGCTGAGGAGGAGTTCCATGGCATGGGAGGTATCAGTCTTCTCCCAGATATCAATTTCACTTGCTTACAGAACATTAAAAAGAAATTCTAAGTGATAAATGCATTAATCTACAGCTACTTATGATTAGGCTGTTCTGGCTAAAATGGAATACATTATCTGTAAGACATCTTTCATACTCCCAAGGCACTTTAAAATAATGAAAACATATAAAATAATATCTAAGTAATTAAAGTAATGGCAAATAAAAACTTAGCATTATATGGAATTGCCTGTTGGAGTAATACATCTCTTTTTTATAAGCCCTTTGTGATACTGCTATTAATTTTTAAGTAACAAAATATTGCTCTTGGACCAAAACTGGGATGTTAACTAACACGTACAGTATTAATCGCTTTGCAAATGCAAAGTGCTAAATTCTAGTTTATAAAAATAAACCTTTGAAGGTATCCCATAAAACCTATACACAATGCCCACTTCTGAATCATCTAAGCAGTAGAGGAAACTCTCCATATTGAAGCCATAAAAATTGCTTCATTAAAAAAAAAGATCTGTGTCTCTTCTGTGAGTGAATTTTGCTGCACCGGGAAACCTGGGATTGTCTGCCTGCCCTCTACACCTCACGTCACCATTCTTTCCGTTAGCCCAACCCCTTCCTGATGACTCAGGTACTTATTCTCTTATCCCCTTTCCACTAATGGGTCCTCTGACCCACAAGGTAAGACCAACATTTCTTCAAACAATGTCGCCTTCTCACTGATAATATTCTGTCCCCAGATCAGCCTGTTCTCTTGGCAACCTCCCACCATCGTGATGTCCTAGTCCCGTGTGTCCCACAGAATTGGCTAGTGGCCAGATTTTTCTTTATTCACCAAAGTGGGATTGATTCAGCACATCCTGAGTTACCCTGTCTCAAGTGAACTCTTCTCCCTGAGGATCACACTCAATGCCCTTGTGTATGCACAACTCATCCTTCGGCCAGAACTAGGGTACCAAGCCCAGGGCACATGATTTAAGGAGGCACTCACATAGATTCATGTAATTGCAAGGTTGGCATTTGTACATCTCGGAGAGTGAGTGCTTCATTAAACTTTCCTTTCTAAAGAGAATAGAACTAAGGTTACCAGAGGTGGGTAAGAGGGAAGGAGGGGTGGGGGAGGTAGGAAATGGTAAAAGCACATGAAAAATGATTACATTGTATAATGTTGAGCTTTAAAATAAAGGATTTATATAAAAATAAATGAATAAAATAATTCTAATTTTAAAAAATTGTTTTTCCTTTCTAGGATCCTCACTTGCCTTACCCTGGCCATAACCTATTCACAATCCAGATTTTCCAGCCCTCAAGTTGCAAATAGGTTTTACTGAAAATAGCAAGCAACAGGCAAAGAGGAGAGTTGAAGTGGAATTTTACTTAAAAGTGGGTACAAGTTCCCTTTTTCCTACCATATTCTGCAAGGAACACTTCTTGTAGTTCCTGAAAATTATATCCCTGAAACCGATAGAATGTACTCCTCAGTTTAAAACATAAATTTGTTTTGAACATAGGAACTATTTCTTACCAGCACTTCTATAAGCTATATGGAGGGAAAGCACATGCTATGTATGTTTAAAATTATGAAATAATCTAATTTTTTTTTTTTAA
>NW_007774065.1:1044-4188 GCF_000696425.1 Galeopterus variegatus | reverse complement strand
AATGGCTGTACTAATTTACAGTCCCACCAACAGTGCAGAAGGATTCCTTTTCCTCCACATCCTCCCCAGCATTTGTTATTCTCTGTCTTTCTTTCTAATAGCCAGTCTAACTAGAATGAGATGATATCTCAATATGGCTTTGCATTTTCCTAATCATTAGTGATGAGGATTTTTACATGTGTCTGTTGGCCATTTTTATGTCTTCCTTTGAGAAATGTCTATTCAGCTCATTGCCTATTTTTAAATTGGATTATTTGTTTTTTTACTGTTAAGTTGTTTGAGTTCCTCATCTATTCTGGATATTATTCCCGTTTTGGATTCATATATTGCATCCCATATTTCTTGCATTCTGTAGTTTGCCTTTTCACTCTGTTGATTGTTTCCTTTGCTGTGCAAAAGCTTTTAGTTTGATATAATCCATTTGTTTACTTTTTCCTTTGTTGCTTGTGCTTTTGAGGTCTTATTCATAAAATCTTTGCCCAGTTCTATATCCTTAATGTTTCCCCAGTATATGTTTTTGGTGACTTTGTCAAAGATTAGTTGGTTGTAAGCATGTGGATTGAATTCTGGGTTCTCTATTCTGCTCCATTAGTTTATGTGTATGTTTTTATGCCAATACCATGCTGTTTTGGTTACTATAGCTTTGTAACATAATTTAAAGTCAGGTAGTGTAATGCCTCTAGCTTTATGTATTTATTAATTTTTTGCTTGTGATCACTTTGGAAGGCAGCTATGCTCACCACTATACCACCAACGCTGCTTGTGATCACTTTGGCTATGCTGGATCTTTTGTTGTTCCACATTAATGTAAAGGTTCCTTTTTCTATTTCTGTGAAGAATGTCATTAATATTTTGGTAGGGATTGAACTGAATCTGTAGATTGTTTTTGAAATATGGACATTTTCACAATATTAATTCTTCCAATCCATGAGCATGAAATGTCTTTCCATCTTTTTGCATCCTCTTTAATTTCTTTGAGCAGTGATTTGTAGTTCTCATTGCAGAGATTTTTCACCTCCTTGATTAAGCTTATTCTTATGTATTTTATTTTTTTGGTAGCTATTGCAAATGGGCTTGTATTCTTGATTTTTTTTTCTGTGAGTTCATTGTTAGCATATAAAAACACTACTGATTGTTGTATATGATTTTGCATCCTGCAACTTTACTGAATTTGTTTATCTGCTCTAAGACTCTTTTGGTAGAGTCTGTAGGTTTTTCTATACATGGGATCGTGTCATCTGCAAACTGGAACAATTTGACTTTGTCTTTTCCAGTCTGGATGCCCTTTACTTCTTTCTCTCACCTTATTGCTTTGGCTAGTATTTCCGATACTATGTTAAATAGGAGTGGTGAGAGTGGGCATCCATATCTTGTTCCTGTTCGTAAGGGTAAAGCTTTCAGGTTTTTCCCATTGAGAATGATGTTGGTGGTGTTTTTGTCATATATGGCTATTATTGTGTTGAGATACTTTCCTTGTATACCTAATTTGTTGAGATTCTCTGTCATGAAGGGATGTTGAATTTTGTCAAGTGATTTTCTGCATCTATTGAAATAATCATGTTTTTTTTTTCTTTGATTTTGTGGATGAGTTGTACCACACATTGATTTGCCTTTGTTGAACCATACTTGCATACCTGGATGAATCCCATTTGATCATGATGCATAAAATTTTTGATGTGCTGCTGTATTCCATTTGCTAATATTTTGTGGAGGAATTTTGTGCCTATGTTCATCAAAGATATTGGCCTGTAGTTTTCTTTTTTTGTTGTATCTTTGTCTAGTTTTGGTATCAGGGTGATGCTGGCCTCATAGAATGAGTTGGTAACAATGGCCTCAGTTTCAATTTTTTGGAATATTTTACCAAAACTTTAAAGAAGAATTAGTACTAATTAATTCTTTTTGAATTAATGTCTTCTTTTTCATTTCTAATTTTTGTTATTTGTGTCTTTTTTTTCAGTTAGTCAAGCTAATGGTTTCTCTATTTGTTTATCTTCTCAAAAAATCAACTTTTTGTTGTTGATTGTTTTGGGGGGTCACTAGTTATGCTCTGTTCTTAATTATTTCTTTCTGTCTACTAATTTGAGGATTGGATTACTGTTGTTTTTCTAGATATTTGAGTTGTAATGTTAGGCTGTTTATTTGAAGTCTTTCTATTCTTTAATGTAAGTATTTATTGCAAGAACTTCCCTCTTAGTACTGCTTTTGCAGTATCACATAGGTTTTGGTATGATGTATCTTTATTTTTATTAGTTTCAAAAATTTTTTTGATTTCCTGTTTAATTTCTTTTTTGACACATAGGTCATTCAGGAGCAAGTTGTTTAATTTCCTGTGTTTGTAGAGTTTCCAATGTTTCACTTGTTATTCATTTCCAGTTTTAATCTGTTGTGGTCTGATAGATACTTTAAATGATTTCAATTTTCTTAAATTTGTTGAGATTTGATTTGTGACCTAACATGTAGTCTATCCTGGAGAATGTTCCATATGATGATGAGAGAAATGTATGTTTTGTGGTTGTTGGATTAAATGTTCTATACATGTCTGCCAAGTTCAATTGGTCTAAAGTGTAGTTTAAATACTGTGTTTCTTTGTTGATTTGTTGTGTAGATGAACTTTCCAAGGTTGTCAGAGGGTTTTAAGGTCCCCAAATATTATCATATTGGGGTCTATCTTTCTCTTTAGGTCTAATATTATTTGCTTTATGTATCTGGGTGCTCTGATGTTGGGTGTGTATACATCTATGATTGTTATGTTCTCTTGCTGGATAGATCCCTTTATATAAACAACCTTTTTGGTCTCTTTTATAGTTTTTGGTTTAAAATTTATTTTATTCCATATAAAAATAACTACTCCTGCTCATTTTTGGTTTCCATTTGTGTGGTTTATCTTTTTCCATCCCTTCATTATTAGTCTGTGTGAGTCATTACAGGTGAGGTGAGTCTCTTGTAGGCGGCATATAGCTGGGTCTAGTTTTTTAAATACATTCAGCCTGTCTATGTCTTTTGAGTGGGGAATTAAATCCATTTACATTTAGTATTATTATTGAAAGGTATTGTCTTACCCTTGGCATTTTATTGATTTTCACGATAATCTTAAATATCATTTGTTCCTTTGATTCTCTTTTATTGTTTATTTTTGGTCTTTGT
>NW_007774065.1:0-647 GCF_000696425.1 Galeopterus variegatus | reverse complement strand
TTCCATCCCTTCATTATTAGTCTGTGTGAGTCATTACAGGTGAGGTGAGTCTCTTGTAGGCAGCATATAGCTGGGTTTAAATACATTCAGCCTGTCTATTTCTTTTGAGTGGGGAATTAAATCCATTTACATTTAGTATTATTATTGAAAGGTATTGTCTTACCCTTGGCATTTTATTGATTTTCATGATAATCTTAAATATCATTTGTTCCTTTGATTCTCTTTTATTGTTTATTTTTGGTCTTTGTTGGTTTTTGGAGGTGGCAAGATATAGTTTCTTTCTCATTTGCATTTTTGTTCTACCAGTGGGTTCTGCTCTTTCTCATGTATTTATGGTGGTGATTATCATTTTTTGGATTTCAGATTCAGTACTGTATTGAGGATTTCTTATAGGGCTGGTTATGTGGAAGTAACTCCCACAGTTTTTGTATGTCTGGGAAAGACATTATTTTTTCTTCATTTCTGAAGGACAGCCTTGCTGAGTATAGTATTCCTGGGTGGCAGATTTTACTTATAGGGCTTGGAATATATCATCCCATTCTCTTCAGGCCTGTAAGATTTCTATTAAAAAATATGCTGTTATTCTGACGTGGACTCTTTAATAAGTGACTTCATGCTTTTCTCTTGCTATTTTTTTGATTCTCTCT
>NW_007774064.1:0-4188 GCF_000696425.1 Galeopterus variegatus | reverse complement strand
AGCACTCAGGATCGCGCTGTGTCCCGACACGGGTGCTCCATTCCCGCCGCCATTTTTTAAAATACCAAATTTTAATGTGTAGTAAAACAAATACTTCATCAACTGCAGCAGAATAAATTCTTGCAATAAAATTGGAAGACAGTTTAAAAATATTAATCATTTCAATTGCATACAGCCTTTGATAATAAAGTTCCACTTACTGAAAGTTATTTTATAGATATCCTTTCACCTATGCATAAATATTTTATGGAACGATGTTCAATGAAGTATTTGCTTGAAAAAGCAAAAGAATAAAACAATCTAACTGTGCAGAGTAGGACTGGGTTAAAGAAACTTGGGATCCCGTACAAGGTAGTTCTCCACACACATACAGAAACAGAGAGGAGCTTGAATGTACGAATATGGGAAACAAACAAGCAAACACAATATTTTAAGTATAAAAGGAAATGTGCTTACTTTGTATAAGAAACAAAAAGCATATATGGTTTGTGTGTGTGTATGTGTGTGTGTGTGTGTGTGTGAGAGAGATCGCAACCCTCGGTGTCACGCCTGTACCGGGGACCGGCAACGGGATCGCAACCCTCGGTGTTGCGCCCACACAGCGCTCAGCCAGTGAGCGGGAACCGGTCTCCACATGGGATCCGAACCCTCAGCGGGAGCGCCGCTGCGCTCCCAAGCGGTGCACTCTCCAGTGCGCCACCAGGCCGGCCCTACCTCTGTTTTTTTAACATGTATGCATTAAATCTTTAATTTAAAAGAGTGTTTAAAAACTATGATTAAAATGTCACCTAAACTTAAAGATGGGAATGTTGATGGAGAAAGGACAGCTGTGGAAATTGGACATAAATACATTGAATGAAAACATATTTAGGAGGTAGAGCTGGACTGGTTCTGTGATTGAATGGATGGAGTGGGGGTTTGTGAGAAGTGAAGCATTGGTTGACAACTTGCCAACACATGAACTAAGAAACAGAGAAGCCAGAAGTGCCAAACTCTGAGGTAGGAAACACATGAGAAATAGTAAGTTTGGGAAAGAATAGAATTAGTTGAATTTTAAATATCATAATAAAAGTTGAAATTTATTTCTTCCTCCTACTGTGCCAGTCAAAGTTCTAAATACTTTACATGTATTAACTCAATATAATCCTCATAACAACCTAATAAAAAGGTATTAAGTTCACAATGCCTTTTCAACATTTTTGGTACACAACTTGAAGTCATGGTGCATGTTATTCATTACAGAAGCACACCCTCATCAGAGTCTGGGACAGCATCCTGATAATAATCATATTAGTATGTCTGCAGGAACACATATGGGTGTTTACACTGAGTGTGATAAAAAGGCTCAGTTTCTAGATTATACTGACCTCAAATAATGTTTGAAGTTCTTGGACACATCTAGAAAAAGGCATTTAGAGAGAAAAAAAAAAAAAAAAAAAAAAAAAGGATCTGGGAGCCATAAACTGAGAGATGGTCATTTTAGATATGAAATAGATGAAATTCCCAAAGTGTGTGTGCACACTGAGAAAGGAAGTGGATGTGTGGCATAAACTTGAAAATTGTGAGCATTTTATGGAAGGATTGTAGTAGTTAAATACATTTGGAGCATATTCTGTGGCAGGAGAATTACACACACTAATTCCATTTCATCTTTTCATTAGTTCTATCACATAGATTTTATAATCTCCATTTGCTAATTAATGAACAGAGTTTATTGGTTACATCACAATGAGGGTGAAGGGTGAATATCAATGTCTCTGTGCTGTTCCAAAGACACTACTGTTTTCACCACACTGCACTACGCAAAATGGGGAAGACTTCAAATCAAAATGTTTAACCAATTTTAGTACCTTTGTTACTGTTTAATTTTTATTTATTCCCAAAATCTTTATTGCACACCCATAGGCACAAGAGACTCTGCTAGGTGTTTGGGATAAAAGAACAAATAAGTAAAGTTTCTATTCTCAAGTAGCTTACAGAATGAAAAGAGACGAGTTAAAAAATAAGGTGATAATATCTTTCAAGAGGGTCACACAACTTATTTAGGAAATGTTAGGGGTGCTTTCTTGGAGAAGCTGAAATATAAACTGCAAACTAAAGTACAAAGGGGGAAAAGGGGGCAAATTCCTCATAAAGAATTATGAGTATAAAGTTCATAGAAGACAAAACAGGATGAGCAAAGGTCTAGAGTGGGCAAATAGATGCCATTGTAGGCCAGAAGATAGTGGACTGTGGTTTCACAGTCACGTGTAAAGGGAAGTACAGAGGAGAAGCCAGGGCCAGATCAGAAAGCCCTTCCGTGACTTTCTGAGCAGTCGTGGTTGTTGCATGCTGTGCTACTTCACCATTAACAGGTGACTCACAAAACTAGACCAGAGCTTCCATTCATTTATTTGTGCATGTACCTAGCAGATGCTGTGGTAAAAATGTGTGAACATATTGATAAACTGAAGACTGCACTACAAGTGTTAGATCTTATTTTGATCCTATACATGGAAGATAGTTATTATTTTCAATTATACCACATACCCAAGGTTTAGATTCTTAGTAAAATTAATACTAAATGTGATTACTAGCATTCCGGAATTCAGCCGTAAGTAGCAGAGACAGCAATGGCTTACATTCAACTCACCCACGGCAGTGGGGGGGTAGTTGGAGGTGTCTCTTCTGCGGGGAATAAAGAAGTTTTTGGTTCCAGGTTGATCTCTTTCCCTTTCACCCTGCTTTATGTTGGAACATTTTTTTTCAGTTCTTGAGCTTTAATTTTCCTACCTGCCAAATTGTTCTTTTAGCAGGAGAAATTGAGAAGATGGCTCCCATTGACTCTTTTTTACTGTTTGGAAAACCAAGATAAAAAATTTTTTCATTTTTACTCACAAGTTTTTTTGCCCTTTTCTATGGGGGGAAAAGTATGGTTTACTTATTCTATTGACATTTGAGTTTGCAAAGTAGAAAAATGAGAGCAGCACACATGATTAATATTGATAATGATAATAAAAGCTCCCACAAAGGTTTCCCACTAATCTTACATTATTCAGGCTCTGGAGTATAATGAAGATCCTGAATATTTAATAACTGAAGGAGAGAAAACCCAATTGAAAGAACATCTTGAGCTGTCGTATATATGCATGAAAAAGCTCCTTATCCCATGACAAGAGAGAACAGACTGGATCTGTCAATGGTAAAATATGACATTTTTACACCTTTAGTCAAATGTCACTACGGATTGTAAGTCACATCTTATTAGAAAGAACAACTTTCTATGGAATATGAAAAATATAAATCCTTTCCTTGCTAAGAATTCATATTGAAAGGTCATTACAGTGCACGTGAAATCCCACTGAAGCTGCTTAATGCACTTTTTATTTTCACTTCAATATCATCAGGTGGTGAGAGCCATCCTGGTATAATTAAAAGCAGGTTGTGATTTGCATAGGCAGAGGCAAGAGAAAAGCAGGTAAGTGAGGGTTTGCTTGGGGAAAAATGGTTGATCGACCAAGAAGTAATGGAGAGATGATGGAATTAAAATGTCTAGGCCTTTGCACTTTGTTTGCACAAAGAAAGGTTGTTTTCTTCATTATCCTTCTTCCTTTCTCTCTTACTACTTCCCCAATAAGGCAGAGGCATCTCCTTAGGGCAAAGGCATGTTCCTCCAAAGCACATAAAGACTTTATGAGATACAAAGTTTTTTTAAGAAAATGAGATTTTTCCAATTCAATTCACCCTCGAAATGAAATTAGTTTGGTGTATTATGTGAATTGTGGCTTTTATTTTTTTCTTTTTTTGTGTATTCAGCATTTTGAATATAACAACATACACTAAGAGAATATTTGGGAGAAGGGAAAATACCCCAAAGCAATTGATTTTTATTTGGAGAATGTAAAAAGCTGCCATCAAAAGAAACCATAGCCTGCCCTTTTATGGTGTGAGCTGTTAGACTGAATTTTTCCTTTTCATTTAAGAACTGTCACCTTTTCAAATCAGGTTTGTTGCATCTTCCTTGCTTTCATTGTGCTGTTATTCCTACCTCAGAAAACAATAAAATGGTGTTCAACATCTCTTCTCATTGTTCATCTTCATTAATCATAATATGTTTATATTTGGCCTGATAGAGTGTTCACTAAAAGATTGACAAGCCCTGAAATCCAAGGTTAGAAATCCTCTAAAAAACTCACTGAAAGCTTTAAT
>NW_007774063.1:3384-4189 GCF_000696425.1 Galeopterus variegatus | reverse complement strand
CAGTGTCTGCAGGTGCCTCCTCTTCCCACCAGCCCTCTCTGAAAGGAAGTGCCCACACGTTCCTGCCAGTGTCTTCACTGTGAGGTGGGTGTGTCTGGAGGAGCAGATGACAGGCCACAGGACCTGTTTATGTTGGGCTTTCAGCCAGTTCTATGAGAGTGAAAAATTTCTGGGGCTCTTGAGAGGGGAAAATTATATTGTGCACATGACAGAAACCTGTGGGAAACTGTGGTCTTGAATGTTTTTTACCTTAAGGTACATTTCTAATAGCTACAAGGAAGTATTCAACAGGGAGGCTGGAAAAGAGGTACAAACAGGAGAGGAATAGGTCTGAAAACTACAGAGGATTGAATCGCTCAAGAAGAATTGCAGAGTGAGAATAGAGCCCAGGATGGAGAGCTTGGATGAACTCTGCTACAAATAGACGTGCTACAAAGAGAAAGTAGAAGAATTCAGAGAAGAAACAATCAGTGAGGTCATCATAGCAAGTAACACAGAAGAATTTCTGGGAACAGGTCATGAAGAGCAGTTTCAAATACGGCAGAAGATTCAAGTAAGGCAAAGGCTAGACAATAGTTATTGAACATGATTATAATTTAGGTGATTGGCAAACTTTTGAAGAACTGAACTAAAACTACACTGAGTGGGCTCAAGAGCAAATGAATGGTGGGAACTTTTTCCAGAAAATATAACTTTGCACAGTGTGCTGCACACCTGCATGAACACAGGAACTGAGAGAAACCTATAGAGAGTTATTCAAGAATCTGTGGTTGACTCAATCCTCCCGATGATCCAGGTTTTAGCT
>NW_007774063.1:1305-2570 GCF_000696425.1 Galeopterus variegatus | reverse complement strand
TTAAAAAGTCTGCATAAAAATTAAGTTAAAAGATAATGTGAATCCTTCAATCCACTTTTTGAAGTCCCCTCATAGATTACCTACTGCTTCTGGAACATCTAATTTTACCTTAAGATATAATTTAATCATTTTAACCGAACAAAATATCATGTCTTCACTAAAATTAATGTGCTAAAATATACCTAGGCTGTATTAACCATTTGCCTATTAATACAGGGATTTCACACAGGAGTCCACATGAGTGTTTCCACTATAACATATCTTGCTGTTATATACCTAAACATCAGAAAAGTGTACATCTTGCACCCCAACATTTTTTGCCCATAAGTATAAGAAAAAAAGTACATAATACATATTTCTTGTGGTACACTCTTCCAGTAACAATTTCCAGTGTCAGGTATCCCTGTATCCATCTTCTCATATAGTATGTTATGCAAAACCGGGCTTTGCAATTGATTTTCTTTGGCCACTAAGACATTAGAAAATGTGATGCAAACATGGCTTTGGAAAGTGATTGCCATTGGTGCTTGCCTTCTTAGACACAGTTATGTTGTAAAGAAGCCTGGGGCTATGCTGTTGGAGACAAAGGACCTACTCAAGAGCCAGCACAAGCTACAGGACAAGTGAGTGATGACATCTTAAACCAACCAGCCTTAGTCGAAGCACAAACTGACTGAAGCCTCATTTGTAATCCAGGCAACACTAATATAGAAACTGCCCACCTGAGCACACGCAAAAAGCATTTCCATAGCAAATACACATGTAGCAAATGAAATGTTTTTTGTGTTTATTTCTGTTTTTGTAAGCCATTGAATTTTGGTTAGTTTTGTACCTAGCAAATACTAACTGTTACACAGAAGACACCATAACTCAATAGTAACAAAATTATTTGGAAGAAAACGTTTTAAATTACATGTCAAAAATAGTCAATAGAAATTCAAAATCACACACCCAAGTTTTGAATATCACACAGAATGACAACTGGATGGACTTCAGTGAGGTTGCTAGAGCTCACAGATCCATGTGAATTATATAAAGCAATTGNATGAGGGTACTTAAGAAGTCTGCATAAAAATTAAATTAAAAGATAATGTGAATCCTTCAATGCACTTTTTGAAGTCCACTCATAGACTACCTACTGCTTCAGCAACATCTAATTTTACCTTAAGATATAATTTAATCATTTAAACCAAAGAACAAAATATCATGTCTTCACTAAAATTAATGTGATAAAATATACCTAGGCTGTATTAACCATTTGCCTA
>NW_007774063.1:0-329 GCF_000696425.1 Galeopterus variegatus | reverse complement strand
TCCACATGAGTGTTTCCACTATAGCATATCTTGCTTTTATACACCTAAACATCAGAAAAGTGTACATCTTGCATCCGAACATTTTTTGCCCATAAGTATAAGAAAAAAAGTACATAATACATATTTCTTGTGGTACACTCTTCCAGTAATAATTTCCAGTGTCAGGTATCCCTGTATCCATCTTCTCATACAGCATGTTCTCGAAATAAACTGGGCTTTGCAATTGATTTTCTTTGGCCACTAAGACATTAGAAAATGTGATGCAAAGATGGCTATGAACAGTGATTGCCATTGGTGCTTGCCTTCTTAGACACAGTTATGTTGTAAAG
>NW_007774062.1:0-4189 GCF_000696425.1 Galeopterus variegatus | reverse complement strand
TTCTCCCCTCGTCTTGCCCCTCCCTCCTCTCATCCACTATGCTCCAGCCACACTATTTCTCTCCTTCTGACTCTTGACAAGCGCGATCTGGGCCTTTGTGTTTGCTCTTATCATGCATGAAATACTCTCCCAGCCTCTTCCCTACAAGATGAAACTCAGTTTTTTTGACATTCAAGTTTTAGCTTGGACAGACTTTCCCATCTCTCTTACCTGACATAGTCCTCCCCAGGAGATTATCCATTACCTGGTTTCATTCTATCCGTAGAATTCATCACTTTCTGAAATCACCCTTATTTATTGGTATATTCTCAATCTCTTCCCATTGGAAGGAAAGCTCCACGAGACCAGGGACTTTGTCAATTTTGTTCAGTGTTCCAGCCCTTATACTGAGAACAAAGTCTGGCACATAGTACCCATCCATTTTCTCCTTCACCTCTGTCTAACTGGCCCAAGTCTCCCATCCTAAGTTGGTTGTGCAACCCATTTTTTTTCTCATTTCCCTCTAGCTGAAGTCTTCTAAGAAGAGAGTACTGGCACAAATGCTGAAGAAATGTAAAGAACCCGAATGTCTGTCTACTTTATGTATTCTTTATGCTCTGGCACCTTTTATGGGGTTAGAAGCCTTGCCCTGATAGTAATGAGTTATTCAGGCAGTGTTACTGGGCCTGGGTGTAATGTAAATGGAATTATTTGCTGTGGAAATACCCAGTTCAATCTCTTAGCAAATTGCAATTCTTGGAACTAGGTCCCTTTGGAAGGTGCTTAAATAAATGTATACCTTGTTTGAGAGATTTGCAGCAATTCAAGTGAAATATTGCGTTCTTTCTAATATGAAAATAGATTAGCTTTGCTCTATGTGTCATAAAATTTAATTAGCAATCATTTATCAGAACTTGTTAATTGCCAGATTGTTCATTGTTTGACAGGGTAGGTTGAATCAGTAAAATACTTCACAAAATTGCAGAGTATTTGCCACTCCAATATACATGTATGGACTTCTAACCTGCCTTACACATGGGATGAGAACACTTCTGTGGCTGGAGAGGGCCTGCAGGCAGAGAGCTACAGGTACTGGCCATCAGAAGCCTTTGGGTCAGGATGCATCAGAAGAGGCTTCTGGTCAAGATGGCAGAATAGATGGTCCCCAGCGTCACACTCTCCCACAAATCAACCAATTTGCAACTATTAAAAAGTAACAACAGCCAAGCTGGGGCCACTAGAACTCAGGGGAAGAGGAGGAGAGACCTACAGAGTCCATGAAGGTGGGAGAAGCCATGATCAGAGAAAGAAAGAACCACCCCAATTGTTTCAAGCCCCAGCCACTTCCAGGCTGGAGCTGGTGAGTACACAAAGCAGAAGCTGGAAAAAACCGCAGCTGTGCCCTTCGGATGAAGTTGCTTGGAGGAGGCAGGGGGTAAGAGAGACTTGATGGCTGCCAGGCCAGCAAGACCACTAATAGGGTTCCCATGGACCCACAGAGGAGCAAGGAGCCACAACAACTGAAAAATAGGAGCCACTCAGAGACCAGTGAGTCATCACAAGGGACCGGAACATGGCCCAGTGTTTGGAGCACGGGTGGTGGGGGAGATGGGCCCACTGGGGGAACACTGGGGCACAGCAAGGACAGCTGATCTGCCCCCTAATCAGTGCAGGACCACTCAGTGGAGACTGGTCAGGAGCATAGAACTGCAGGGAGTGCAGTTTGCTGAAAAGACTCAGGCCCAGATCGGAGTTTCTACACAACAAGATGTACCAGATCTCACGAGGTCTGGAAGTACCTATAAAGTCAACCATTAAAACCTGAGCTGCACAAAAAGCCTTCCCCAGGGAATTAGCAGCAAAGCAGCAATTTAGCTCAACCACAGAGCTGAAGTACTGGCCCCCACAGGAAGTTCCCCCAGTTTAGAAGTAAGCAAAAGACCACAAATTAGTTCCAGTGCAGTTTAAGTGGTAGGGACAGTAAATAATCCAACACAGAACTGAAAGAAAACAAAATACCCACAGACTAGAGACAAAGTTTGATATTAACTAGTAAAGGTCTCACATGAGCAAAGAACACCTATAAAACCTAGAAGGACCAGAAGTCCCCTGGGCTACCAACCCAGGGAGGGGAGAGGACTGGGGCCCTCAGCCACGCCCCCTGACACCCACAACCAGCCCAATGACTACCACCAAGCCACTGCAGGAAGCTCCCTGGGCTCTTCTGAGCCAGGGCAGTGGGGGGTGAGGGCCTTAGCCACACCCCTCTGACATCGGCACTCAGCTCAGGAATGACAAAGCCTCTGCTGGAAGCCCCCTAGTTTCCCCTGCAGGAATGAGGGGGGTGCCATGGGCCTCAACCACACCTGCCTCCTTCCTCCTTCTCCCACCCTATTTTCTTCCCCCATCTCCTCTCCCCCTCCCCTCCAACTGCTGCACTATAGCATAATAGAATGTAATAATAATAATAATATTAATAAATAAACTTATAAAATAAAACAAAACAAAATATATATATGTATACTCATGTACCTGTGTATTTATTTATGTAAGTAGGAGGGTATTTCAAAAAGTTCATGGAAAAATAGAATTGAAAGATAATACAAATGCTTCTGTGAACTTTTGGAAGACCCCTCATGTGTGTGTATTTATGGAAGAAAATTAAGCAGGCTTTTATGTCTTGCCTGGTTAGGTAAACAAATATTTGTTAAACTAAAATTTCTTCTATGTTCAGAACCATGTTAGAACCAATGTTCAGGAGGTTATAAACACCACCCTACTCAGGAAACTTTACAAATGTAACTGAGGAGTTATACACGTATAAATATGAGCTGACTAGATGAAAAATGCAAGGCGATATGCAGCCAAGATTATATACCCAGGTACTAATTAGGCAGCTGTTCAGGAGAAGAAGTTACCAAAATGGGATGGAGGAGCTTGACTCCCCACAGCTTTAATAAAAGGCTGGGGAAGTTGCCCTGTTCTCCCTTTTAAAGGACCATGAGAAAAATTCCCAGGAAATAGCCCAACTCTCCCGAGGAAGATCACGACACCTGTGATCCTGCACAAGGCTTGCCATAGGTATTTTATAAAGCCTGGAAGAGGGTTCAGGCGAGGCTGGGCTCAAACACAAGCTGAGTATCAGTTTAGGGGCCTAGAGGTGCAGTTCTGTAAAGACCACAGTGCCTGCAATAGTGAAGGAAGCGTCCTGAATTCAGTATCAGGAGTCTGGGTTCCCATGCAAGCCCCGCAGGTAACTCCCTCCTTGAACAAGCCACAAAACCTTCTTCAAATCACATTAAATGATGTCTTTAAAAGTTTTAAAAAATATGATGAAATAACATTCTAAAGTGGGGGAGAAGGCTGTTTGAAGGTCGTGCCACAGAGGGAGCCATCTCCCTGGGTATCTAGGGAAGGGGACACCACAGAAAGACAGAATGAGACACATTCTCCCCGTGGCTTGGCCCAGGGCTGTCTCTGAAGGACACTATCTTATTTTCTAGTGCCATTGCACATTTTGAAGACAACTCCTTCACATTCCCTTGGCCACCATCTGTGTAGAGGGGAGTCTTCACTTCCCAGAACAGCCCTTCTGCTACCGTAGAAATGGGGTAGGATGGGAATAGGTCACCTGCTCTGTGTACCACTGAGGTGGGAACTTTATGCAACAACTCATGAGTTACAATATATCCCTGTTCTACAGAGAAGTAAACCGAGGCTCAGAAATACTCAGAAACTTCCCCAAAGTTGTACAACCAGTAAGTGGAAGAACAGCAATGGAGTCCACATCTACGTGGCCGTCTCCCCAGATTCCGCACGTCTATGTGGCCGTCTCCCCAGCTTCCATGTCTGGGTGACATGTACTGAAAAGAACACCAGGCTGGGAACTGCAAAGCCTGGGCTTTACTCCCTGTTTTGCAGATACTTCATTAAGTGATTTTAGGCAAATTCCTCTTCTGTTTTGGGCCTGAAGACATTGGGGCAGATGCTCTCTGAATTGAATGAAGAAGCTTTCCAGGGAAAGGGTCCATAGCTTTAATAAACTTACAGAGGGATCCATGATCCCCCCAAATGTCAAGAAGCAGTAATTTAATAATGCTAAACATTAAAAAAAAACATAGCTGTCAATAGTTGTAAATACCTACTCTATATTGTCCTAAGCATTTTTCCTGTTTAATTCTTTTAATTCTTACAGCACATTTTTGAGGTA
>NW_007774061.1:1882-4189 GCF_000696425.1 Galeopterus variegatus | reverse complement strand
AGGAAGAATAAGTAGTCCATGTTCATCTTGGACTTTTTAAGATACTGAAATGGAAAGTGGTAAAGAGTCTCATCTTCCACCATCCTAAGACAAGAACTGTTAATGTTTTTTAAAAATTATATTTACCCATATGTATATTATTTCCAGTGCTCTTTATTCCAATATATTCAGTTTTGCTTTCTGAAACACTCATTCTGTCTGGCAGTTTCTCATTTTCAAGAAATCCAGGTATATGATCACCTAATTTAACAGTTGACAAGGATAAGTTATATAATTTTCAAGTTGCTTTAGTTATTTACCACTTGGATTTGCTAGACTTAGCATAGACCCCTTAATCTTGATTGCCTGTCTACTCCTGGGTAGGGAGAGGACTTAAAAAGAAGTATGGTCTTGGAATGAACATTCTTGGACTTATGGCAAGTTACTTTTGGGGGTGTTAAACAGAAGTGAATGCTAATAGTTGAAATCCTTGTATAAGACCTCCTAATTCACTAGAGCTTTGGGGATATTGTGTTATGATTAGGGAGCTAGAGTAGAGAATAGTACAACATGTTTGTTAAAATGATGAGATGACAGTAATATTTAAAACAGGATTATTAAGTAAAGGGGGAGTAGAGATAAGTTTTAGGAATAAATAATATTTGTTATACTAAAATAAGTTCTTAGCACTGAGCACTGAAGTTCAAGTATGTTTTGTTACTTGTTTTTAAAACCTTCCATTCACTTAAAGGCCAAGGAAAGTAACTTCAAATTTAGTACATCTCAGGTATTAAGAAATAAGAGAACTACTTTCAGAGCCTTATGGTTTTGCCTGTGAGATAATACTGAGAAGAATGGGAAGTTAGGGTTTTTTTGTTTCTGTTTTCGCTTTTTTAGAAAATAACTAGAAGTTCACCAGTTAAAAAATAAAACAAAAACAAGTGTTTCTATAAGTAGATTATATTTTATTGTTTAATTTCAAGTCTTTCCTAATGAGTGGGGGGTTTTTTGTTCATGTCTTTTCACTTTATATTGTAATTTATCCTTTCTGTTAAATATTTTCATTTTTATTTATTTTCCCTGTATTTTTGTCAAGGTTGACTATTTCCCTCTAAAAAGTTTTATTAAAGATATAGTTCATATCTGTTGTTCAACTTTTGAATAACATATTTCTAATTAATCATTATTTCTTCCATTTTTATGGCAAAATAAACATGATTTGTATTTGTTTTCAACAAAAGGTCTTAATGAGGTCAAGTTTAGTTTGTGTTGGCCTACTATGCCTCTTCATAGCATCTCCCCTCTGTAGAACACAGATTTAGTAGATTCATTAAAAAGTGTTGTTATATGGTCTTTGGAATTGAGGTGTACATATTTTATGCTTTCCTGAGTGATCCATCTGCTTTTCCACATTGCACATACTCACATGTAAGTCTATCTTAGGTTTCATTAATGAGAAGTGACATACAAATGTATCAAAATCCTAAGTTTAGGGGATCGAGCCCATGGTGCCCTCGGGAGTGTGTGCGGCGCTGGGAGCACAGTGTTGCTCCCGCTGCGGGTTCGGATCCTATGTAGGAATGGCCGGTGCGCTCACTGGCTGAGCGCGGTGCAGACAACAACACAACAAGGGATGCGATCCCCTTACTGGTCACGAAAAAGACATACATACATACATACATACATACATACATACATACATAGGGATGCGATCCCCTTACTGGTCACGAAAAAGACATACATACATACATACATACATACATAAACAAACAAACAAAACAAACGAGCTTATTAAAAAAAAAAACCTAAGTTTATAATTTCATTAGAATGGAAAAATGTTGAATTGAAACAAATAGTTGGTAAAATCTGATACAGTTCTTGTTATAATTTGATATGCCTCTGATAGGAAGTAATAAGAACTAACTGTGCTACTGAAAAGCAGGGGATGGAACTTTCCTTCATCCTCATGTAAATCAGTAAAACTTGCCCTTTTATTTATCTAAAGATATTCCTTGGATACTCAGCCAATGATCATAATTTAAATTCACTATACGAAACTGTTGGATATATATCTTGGAATAAATAAGGTAATGATTGATAGAAAGAGCTGCCATGTGGTTAAAAAGCAGGTCAAAAAGAAAGCTCCTTTCTAGTCTATAGCTTTAGCAATTTGGTTCTGCATACTTAGTAATGAACAATTTTTAGAGACATAAATACAATGGACAAGAAAGCTTACCTTACTTGAAACTGATTAAAAAGTCCGGATATGGGGCCGGCCCGGTGGCGCACTGGATAGTGCGCCGCTTGGGAAGCGTGGTGGTGCTCCCG
>NW_007774061.1:0-1449 GCF_000696425.1 Galeopterus variegatus | reverse complement strand
CACGGAAAAAAAAAAAAAAAAAAAAAAAAAAAAGTCCGGATATGTAATATTTTATTCTCAAGTATTGCTCTTATGAAAGAAACAATTGCTAAGAATAGTTACTGGGATTTGGAGATATTTCACTGTTTTGGGAACCTACATATTTTACTTCTTTTACAACATACATGTAAAGAGGCATTAACATTTACTTTACTTGGAAATGGATAAAAGATTTTATAATGTTTTAGGGGCATTTACATTTTAGTTTATAGAATGTACAAATCTCATATGTACAGTATTTGCTGCCCTCCTTTGTAACAGTATTCTGAGGCAGAGAAATTGAGAAAATTATCAGGTTTTGGCACTAGTCATTGTTCAATTTGGGATTTGGAATTTAAGCTGATAGCAGGAGAATAAAGATCCATTAAAGTAGATGGTACATGGTTTATGATTGTGCCAAATTCTTGATTGAATAATGAGTTGGTTGCTTGTAATTCTTCACTGTCATTTCATAGCACTTCCGTTTTTGTGATATTTTCAGACTCAAGTTGCTTTGGAAATGGGAAACTATTTTAGATGAGTATCTTTTGGAAAGGAGCACACATAATTGTTTACAAATAGCAAAGTGGGCTCTGTATATACTTTTATTACTACTCTTACTGAAGGAAATACATTAAGCAACCTTATACTGGCAGCAGAAGGATTCTACTAAGGTCTTTCATCTGATCTTTGTCCATATGAGGAATTGTCCTCTTTCAATACTTCATTGCCTTGTGAGGAGCTAGAAAGGAAGATTTAGTAGAGGATTAATGTAGTTCTTTCTCATAAATAGCAGACAGTATAATCTCCAACTTTATTCAGTAAATGGGTAAGTGATTTTTAAGACTTTCTCAGAAAATAGATTTCCTACTGCAACCTCTCAAGAGAAAAATTGTGTTTTTAATCAGATTTTTATTGTCAGATATAACATTTTATTATTTTTTATTGTCTGGAAATGACAATGGTATCTTTATAAGGTTTGAAGGGAAAACAGTATTGAAACAAACTCAAAACCAATTTTTGAAGTTTGGCTTTTTTGGGTTTTGTGTTGTTTTCAATAAAAACTTAGGAGTTATACCCTGTGATATTGAGAGAGAAGTATTTGTTCCAGTAAGAGGAAAAACTGACTGTATGGTTGGGATGGGTTAGTACTCATCCTTCTGAATACTGTCTTTCTCAGTATCAATAACAAGGTTTTTAGAATCATAGATTAAAAGGCAACCTTTTTTCTTACTACCTTTTTGACAAAGGGTGGCCCTTTCTACTTTTCATCACTTTAAACAATTTTAAACTGATAGGGTATTTTTTTCTAGTGAGTTTAGATCATAATTTGGGAAGAAGTAGATCATTCTGGTTTTTTTTTTTTTTCTTTCCCCTTTTTGTCTTTTTTCGTGTCCGGCAACGGATCGCAACCCTCAGTGTCGCGCCCGT
>NW_007774060.1:2413-4190 GCF_000696425.1 Galeopterus variegatus | reverse complement strand
AAAAAATGCTACAATAATAAGAAAAAGAGCTATCAATTTTCTCTATGAAGTGCTTTATATATATTAACTCACTTAATTCTTGCAATAACCTTATGATACTATTAGTTGTACAGCTATGCTATTACTATAATACCATAATATATACTACAATATTTTACAGCAGAGGTAACTGAGGCACAAAGAAGTTAAGTAATTTGCCCAAGGCCCTGTAGCTGGTGAGTGACTTAGGGCCTGAATTCAAGCCCAGTCTTGCTCATAATCTATGTTCTTAACTACCACATGATGTAGCTGCTCTTACTCATTTCCATTAACTTCCTCCAAAACCTCTGGGAAATATATCATTCTGGGTTATACAAATACCTGATTTGCTGGCCTCTAAGTGCATGTTTGGAGTTTTTTGGGGGGGTAATTCAGCACTGTTTTCACTCAGATTCCTACTATTAAATGCATTCTGTTTTATATCCTTTTCTATACTTAGAGAAAGATGCTGTTTTCCTACCTTAGACTAAATGGGTATTTAGTCACCAGAGCTGGAAAATGAAAGCACTTAAAATTTTTGTAATATATATTTTTAAATCAAGTTGTTTAGAATAAGGAGATATGCTAATCACCTTTTCATATTCTTCTTCAGAGGGATTATATTTCCTCAGCCAGTCTGCAAGTGGTTTATCTTTAAAGGATCCTGTCACACCATACTCCACTTGGATTTTTCTGAGGGTATCTGACGCAGGAACTAGCTCCACCATGCCTTTAACAACAAAATATTAAGCTATGTGAAAATATCTCCCAAAAGTTGGTCCTTTAAAAATGTGTAGCTTTCAATCTCTGACATAAGACACCAGCTAGCAATTATCACTTTCAAAAAATCAATTCTGGCAGGCCATGCTAGAAAATGTGAGCAATCAAAACTATGTTTTGTTTTCAAAAGTACACAACATGTAAAAGTTAATTTTGACTCTTTCAGACTCTATAGTCTGTACACACCCATGTGCTAATCACCAAAGGATAACAATTTTAATTACTAACTAAATGACACTGACCTTGCTGGTGAAATTACTTATCAGATACACACTGTCCCATTTGAGCATAAAAACTTTCTCTAATTATGCATTTGGGCGAGATAAGAGTGTTTCAGAGTACATGAAGCCCTTTCAAAGGGAAAAACAGGTGAAGATTGTCCTTGTATTATACTTAAGTCTCAAGTATGTGTTTTGTATTCCTAAGTGAAATGTAAATGCCTGGCTGGACAAATCCAGAATTTGTATTTTGTCTTCTCACTCCTTTAAAACAAGTATCAAATAAATAAGTTACAGGATATCTACACAATGGAATACAATGTTACTTAAAGACAAAATCCAGATGGAGAACTGTACCTTTTGTGTTTAAAAAAACTGTTGGAGGGGGCCGGCCCGGTGGCGCACTGCTACAGTGCGCCTCTTCGCTCCCGCANGTGTTTAAAAAAACTGTTGGAGGGGGCCGGCCCGGTGGCGCACTGCTACAGTGCGCCTCTTGGGAGCGCGGTGGCGCTCCCGCAGAGGGTTCGGATCCCACACACAGACCGGTTCCCGCTCACTGGCTGAGCGAGGGGCGGGCGCAGCACTGAGGGTTGCGATCCCGTTGCCGGTCCCGGTCTAGTACGGGCGCAACACTGAGGGTTGCGGTTCGTTGCCGGACACGAAAAAAGACAAAAAGGAAAAAAAAAACAAAAAACTGTTGGAGGGCCGGCCCGGTGGCGCACTGCTACAGTGCGCTGCTTGGGAGTGCGGTGGCGCTCCCG